>NW_017257338.1:2449459-2477381 GCF_001594055.1 Mycetomoellerius zeteki
ATATATATATATATATATACGTAGATTGCTCTGAAAGTTTCAGTAAAATCGCTGTTTTGCCAAAGTTTGATGTACTATCGTACATAATAACTCAAAAACTGTTTATTTTTTTACTTTGTGCTCATGGAGACTTTTGATTAGGACGATCAGAACTACAATATATTACAAATCCAACCAAATTAGCTAGGACCCATTTTCCATATGTTTTATCCTTTTTAATATAAGTTAAACTGTATGTGTATTATAAACTATATTACACTAAGAGAGAAAGAGAGAGAGAGAGAAAGATATTTAAACATTTATTCGTAAGAAACATATTTATTTCGCTGAAATAAGCCTTTACTTAAATACGGCGAAATAAAATTTTATTTCTAGCAAATAAATCATCCATTTTATATTTTTACAATTAATAAAATATTTCACAGAAATATATATTTCGTCATCACAATCAAATTTTTTTATAACTAATAAATATCAAAGAAAACGTCATAAGTAACATTTGCTTCGCAATACTCCGACATTTTTTTCTCAGTTACGTATATATTAGCATAAATTTTTCTATAATTAATGTGTATTAATAACTAAAACGTGAAAATTAAATAAGAAAACGTGCGTATTTTTAATTTCTCAAGGCATTTTTGTTTAATTCAAAATCGATTTTAGATAGATTTACGTTGCTTTATATCTCCGATCAGTAACGCTTGGAAAAAGTCGACGATGTCGGAGGGATAGAAACGTGTGCAATAGTGCAAAGGTGTGTTCCGGTCCGCTAGCACATGTGCGATAACGCGCTTATAAATATGCGCGACATACGCGTGTTATAAAAGCTCGATTTATGTACATCATTTTAAGAAACGCAACCCAACCTTGTCCCGGTTCCCTTTCTGTAATGATCGCTCGTAACGATGGACGAGCCGGCGCGATTTTGCAATAGTTCACGGCTTTGAAAACAAAAAATATAGAAGAGAAAAGAATCAGCTTTAGCATTGTAGTGCACAACCCTATCACTATCAAAGACGACTATAGAAACATTCGAACGTGTACAGCCGGTCACAGAAAAGTTGCAACACTTTTTTTCGATGGGTTTCGGAATGCAGCTTGCTCACCGAGCGATTGGTTCTTATTCATGGATCTACAAATAAGAATCAAATATTAATAGGTATTTTATAAATTAAAAAATATTTTTAAAAAACTCCAATAATAGTAATACAGACTCTTTGTTGAACGATATCACAATTAATGTTAAATTAAAAATTTTACGATTAATCAAATTAAGTATAAATAAAAAGGTACATTTGCGAAACAAATATTTGAAAACTTTTATGTATTTAAACATTATTACGTCCTGACGTACCTAAAACTTTTTTTTAATTTTTTTGAATTGTTTTATAATCAGTTTTCTATCGGATTGAAAAATAGTTAAAGGATTAACACCATATTAATAGGGCCATAAAATATATATCTATTCTCAACTTCTTGAATATCATCTTTTTGCTTCCACTTAAAAACTTCTAATTTTGAAACAAAAATTTTATTTTAAACATTTGATTAGTATATTATTGTAAAAAGGTACAAAATGCTCGTCAATGACGTTCACTAATTTCAAAAATTGAAGATTACCTTAGATTACCTCAGATTATCTGAAACTACTTTAAGAATACCTAGGATTACCTATAATATAGATTATTTGATATTATCGTTAGATTACTAAGATCTAATAGGATTTCCTATTAGTATTTCTTAATAGTATTTTTATGGAGGTTTATATAGCTTTGCTACGTCAGTTTAAGTTTCTTCGATCTACAATGCATTCTTTGACCAACTTGGGAAATTGATTGTTCCTCGAAAGTACAGACGAGAATGGGATCGTCTTATCGCAACTTTCCAATCCTCAATATCGTAACATGGTTCAGTATCAGAATGTAACAAAAGAAATCTATCTATATCATTACATATCTATAGATATGTCGCATATCTATAGATTTTTTCAGAAATATTCATGATGAAAAAAGTAGCAATAAAAAATGGATATATTAAAGTATTGAAAAAGTATAAAAGATTCAGACTTTCTGCTAATGAATCGTTCATGATGTGGCTACAATGATTCAATTACGAATGTACGTTCAAGAACGTTTTACCTTTTTCAATTCACGGTATATTAAATAAAGAGCTAAATTTCTCAAACATTCAATGAACACGTTTCGACGCTCATGAATCTTTTATCAGATATTGCTAACTTGACATTTAAAAATAAAAAACAAAGTTCTAAAATTATTATTTTTGTTTAAAGGTGATTTTATTACAATGATAATATTACTTTGATTAAAATCAGAATAAACACAATATAATTTAAATAATTTTTGCAATTTTTAAAACATTTCGTCCCCTTTTTTTACTTATTTCTGAATTTTTTCATTCTTTTTATCTTTTCTAAAATTTTTTTTTCGTGGACTTAGAGATCCTTTGCGCCATACCGCATAAAATACCTTGATTTAGGATAACATACTAAAAGAAATGAAGGTCTCCTAAAAAATAAAAAATTTCTTTTTTTCTGTATCTACATATATATGATATATAGTTTTTCAGCATATTAATATCTTTGAAATATGATGCCTGATTGAGCATCGAAATTATTAGAATTTAATTTAATTCGCGAAATTTACTATAGTGGTTTAATTGTGTTTACTCCGGAAATATTTCGATGCACAGTTCGTTAGACTACAATTGTGGTATATATGTCAAGTACATATATATCATATTTAGTGATTCAAGATTGAATTATTTAAAGCATTTTAAGATCTAGCTTCGACCATATAGAGCTCTTATTTATCAGTTGTGTTTCTCACATACGTGATCTGAAAAATGATATTCGATATATATGTTTTGATATATGTACATATAAATATAATATATATTTATTTATATGTATAATATATCTAATATTACAATAAAAATATTTCTTTAGTGAATACGATTATTTACACTTAAAGAGATTATTTCATGAAAAATTTTAATCTCTTTCAACTTTAAAATTTCTTTTATATTTTTTCCTAAATTACAATTTTAAATTATATTGTGAATATTATTAACCACATATATGTATGCAAGAAAAAAAATGACGAAATATTTTATTCAAATTTAATAATTTATATTAAATAATCATTAAAAAATTTTAACTTTTAAAGAGAGAGAGGGAGAAAGAATGAAATTAGCAAAATTGCTTATTTTTAATTTAGATAAAAAACCGCCTTTTGCATAAACGAATAAAAATAATTTAAGCTTTTTTCATACATAAGATGTCACAACAAGTAAATAGATATATGTAGCTGTAATGCACGATTTATGATCGTTGATCGAAGGGGTGTATGATCTCTTATAATTCACGAGCTGTTGATGCGACGAGATATTCACGCTAAGATTAAAATCAATTCCAATCGTTATTCATAGAATCTATCATTAAAATTACAATCGCACGTCGCGAGATACCTCGTATACGTGCAGCCTTGGACACAATTCATGCTTTCACATACGCGCTTATAAATACTATACAACTTTTATATAGTTTTTACATCGTTTAAAATTAAAATTAATTCCCGACAGGTAACTGTGTAGTATACGAGATAGTTCACGTCGTGGAGCAAAAAATCGTATTATTGTCGCTGTAATTGAGGTGCCGTGATTGCGACGCCGCGATTGCATCGGTTCGCCTTCGAAAGAAAAAGATGGATTTGTCGGGTGAACGAGTTATCGCGAGTCTCTCCTATTCGGAGCACTCGAAGCTTCCCGAGTATGTTACTTTCGTAATTTTATTACCGAAGCAGCATCTCGACCAGCACCGGCTATTGCATGCCGGCTATTTTTCCCCGTGCATAAATCTCCGTGTGTCACTCTCACTTTCGTTTTGCGTAAGGTATATCCGGGATATCGAACGAAATGAAGTCGTTCGCTACAAGAAAATTGCTTGAGAGTTCAACTATTAGAAATGAGAGAGATCACGTAATCTTTTTTTATGAAACCGCGATTATCGTGGGCGAACAGATATATCATGACATCAAAAACGTTCGGAAGCAATCTGTCTATTGAGGCTTCGGAGATCTAGCGTTTTCAGCGGTTTTAGGAATCAGGAAATCTAAATATGCAAAATTTTAATGAGAGAAAAATCTTCCCTTTGCGAGAATCGTATATATTAAAAATTTAATCATTCTACTTTAAAGACCGTGCGATTTCCGCAAAGTCACAATATCGCAGTGAAATTAAAATGAGATAAAAACAATTTTGCCAAGGCACTCTGAAAATATCGGTGTGGATTTAACTCCATATGATGGAATCTATATAATTCTCACCGTGTTGATGTTAATATTAACACCAACATGATGTAGATTTAATTCTACAGGTTTTAAATCTATATTATCATTGATATTAATACCAGAGGTTTTAATATTAAACAATAAGAAATAGAAGTAATGGCCATAACGGCCAAAGCTAGATCTTTAATGCTTAAATAATCCAATCTAAATTACTATATATACTATATATGTACATATATACCACATTTATAGCCATTCGAACTGCGCGCCGAATTGATTTTTCGGATTTATAAACGCAATTAAATTACTGTAGTAATATCACGAATTAAGCTGACAAGCAATTTTAATAATTTGATGCTCAATCAAGCATCCTATTAGAATGTTAGTATTATAGATGTTAATTTGTATTAATTAGATATTAATAAATATGCTGAAAAAGTGTTAACAAATTTATTGCGAAAAATATTACCTCAGTCACCAATCTAAATTACTATATATACTATATATGTACATATATACCACATTTATAGCCATTCGAACTGCGCGCCGAATTGATTTTTCGGATTTATAAACGCAATTAAATTACTGTAGTAATATCACGAATTAAGCTGACAAGCAATTTTAATAATTTGATGCTCAATCAAGCATCCTATTAGAATGTTAGTATTATAGATGTTAATTTGTATTAATTAGATATTAATAAATATGCTGAAAAAGTGTTAACAAATTTATTGCGAAAAATATTACCTCAGTCGGGAGTTAAACCCGGATCTCTTGTATTCCGTACGAGCGTCTTAAGCCTTTAGACTACAAATATGGTATATATGCACGTACATATACAGACGTACATATACTTAGTTTTTTTATTAGGAATAGCACTGTAGCTGACAAGCAATTTTAATAATTTGATGCTCAATCAAGCATCCTATTAGAATGTTAGTATTATAGATGTTAATTTGTATTAATTAGATATTAATAAATATGCTGAAAAAGTGTTAACAAATTTATTGCGAAAAATATTACCTCAGTCGGGAGTTAAACCCGGATCTCTTGTATTCCGTACGAGCGTCTTAAGCCTTTAGACTACAAATATGGTATATATGCACGTACATATACAGACGTACATATACTTAGTTTTTTTATTAGGAATAGCACTGTATGATTAGTGGGCGTTATTTCAATTACACCCTGTATAGTAATTCAAATTGAATTATTTAAGCATTAAAAATCTAGCTTTGACCGTTATGGCCATTACTTCTATTTCCTATTGTTAAATTTTTAAATATATGATCCAGTAAGATTCTTATTGTTTTTAATATTAACATTAACGTGTAGAATGGATTTAAAACCCCTGTTACTATTAACACCATCATGGTCTGGATTTAAAACAATCATTTATTTTATGGTATTAATCCACATCATGTTGGTGTTAATTTTAACAAACAATAGAAAATATTTATTCAATCTTTTCATCATCAATATTTTTTAGAATATTTAAAAATTTAGTCAGATACAGAGATTTGAAAATAATTTGGTTGGGACAAAAAGTAATTATGTAGGACGCTCAAGCTGGTTGCTAGAACGTCCACACTTTTTGCAGCCTTGCTCATTATACTTGAGCGTCCTACGTAATTATTTTGATATTCTAACGAAATTACTTTCGGATCTATATTTAACTAAATTTTGAGATATTTTAACAAAATTGTTCCGTGTAACCATCCGTGAAAAGACGGAAAATTCACTATTCTCTATCCAGTGAATAGTGGATGTTCCGTCTACACAAGACAAACATAAATCTTTGTGAGGATAAAGACAGTTCTGACGAGACGGATGCACTTCGCAAGAGAGGAAAGAGAAGAGAGAGAAACATGATCGAGAGAGTGTTTGGAAGGGTTAGAAAGATATGTTTAGAAAGGGCTGCGTGTCGAGGTGCCGCGAAAAGAACGAAAGCGCCACACGCCTGTAAATAATGCGAAATGGAAAAATCTCTCCTCAGTCACGGCATACTTTCACATCGACACGCTGCACTTGCTTATCGTTAACGGCAAAGAAGAATCGGGCGTGCGTCGCGCGTCCGTTCTTGGGCACGTGCGTAGGCATTTACACACCTGCGTGCAGTAGGTATGCCGCGAGCGCGTACGTGAAAGGTATTTCACGAAAGGACAAGGGAGGCCGTGGTTGCTAATTGGCACCGTGATTGCGACAAGCGAGAATGTTGTCGGCGAATAACAGCGTTATTTACCATTAATTATTATATAGTACATATAATGGTTTCAAACCATGCAAATTGCAATGTTAATCATAATATTGTACGTTCACCAGTCACGGGTATTGGATTCGGTGATAATCAATAAATTCTTCTCTCGGCGAAAATCGCGTAATAAAATCATACCTATTAAGGTCGCGAAAAAAAATTGCAACACGATAATGAGTGTCGCGTATTGAATACGCGCGCTCGGTCTCGGTACGCGTCGCTAATTGCACATTTGCGCAAATTCTAGATGTTACTTTCAAACGCGAATGTTCCAAATAAATCGTTTCCCGCAAGTGACTAATGAGGTGGACGTAAACGATATAAAATGGTTTAAATAAATGGTAACGAATAACGACGTAACGATCGCGTAATATTTCAATCGCACAATGGCCCGAGTGTGTACTTTATCGTCGTTAAAGGCTTTGATTGGCATTCAATTTTCCTAAGCTGTCTGCGATTCGTATTTTGACAATAATAATAATATTCGTGGCAAAAGAAGGACAGGTGCAACCATGGTCACGTCAAATGTAACAAACATCAGCGGCCCAAAATCAATACTGCAGTAACAGCGAGAGCGAATGGAGGATCCGTAGCGAATCGTATAATATCTTAAATTAAAAACTCGTTCATCGACTCACTTTCAGTCACTTAAGTATACTTCACTAGTCTCCAGGAAGTAATCATTCTTACGCTTGAATATACTTTCCCTATGTTGCCGCGAGTTTTTATTCGTATAATTTCATTTCCACTGAGTCCATCGGCTATTATTATAGTATTAGAAGGCAGTGCAAATGGAAAGTCGTTTTTATTAAGCGCGAAGCTGATTACGAAACTCAAGCAGTAACAATGATTATCAATGAATATTACTGCTGTCATATTTACGACTAATAAATGTTGGAAAATGACATGTTTAACAATAAATACGATTTATTTTATTGTTAAAATAATTTTCTCTCAGCAATCATTTAACGTCGCCCCAGTAAATTAATAACGTCAATATGTCCGTTCGGTTTGTCTTTCGATGAAAGTTATTACGTGCGATATTTCACGAATCAGGAAACCCCGAGGACGCGCTCGGTGAAATTGAACAATCAGAATTCTGCGAGCGAATCGTTAAAACGCGTGTTTTATATCTTTAACTGCCATTTGGAACCTCAGGATTATTAATTATTTAATCGTTTTACCCCGATAATTTATCCCAAAAGCTCTACAAATACTTTTCCTATGTAAAAAAAATACACTTGTAATAAAACATATCAGTTTTCCGTTATCTTGACACAAGCTTGATATCTATTATTAACTTAATCTTGATTATTATTATATAGATTACGCATTTGTTTGACATGTCACATTTTTGCTTTAAATCATCGTTTTTAGCACTTCACGTTTAAGAATAGCCGAATTTATTCTGGAAAAAAAAAACGAGTTTTTTTACATTAATTGTTTATAATAAAATTGCAAATAAATAAATTAACGTAATTTTTCATGAAAGTTGCATCCCTAAGAGTCTAAAAAGTACTCATATGCGCAAACTGCAAAATGGATCAAAAAATTGGAAAAAACTAAGAACAAAAAAATGGGACATACCACTGCCCCTCAAAGGATTAACAAATGCTTAAAATTTGATTCAAGTTTTTTAAAAAGAGTTATCACAACCCCCTTCACATTTTTTGGTTCTAAAAAGTACGATATGAATGTGGTTTGTAAATTCCAGTTCCCAGACTATTCCGCCTTCCTTCTTCTTTTTTTTCACAAATTCTTCATATCTAACACGAGCACCTCGACACTGCAGGTTCTACATTCTGCAAATGTCTTGTATACAGAAATTATTCAGTATATGATTCGTAATATCATTAGTTAGAAAACGAGTGGTCTCCCTCGTTCATAATCGCTATAAGTAAAATATTAAAAAGATAGCGGAGAGTGTCCTAGTGACCTAAAGATAATAATCTGTTGTAACATAAACAGCATACTTTGATCTTCCGCTACAGAGTCCTTCTCGTTTATAAAGAAGACGTGATGATATCGATAACAGTAAATAAGACGCAGCTGTACCAGACCAGTGCGATTAAAACCAGTAACAAAACGTTGTGGAATAAAGTTCATTATTTGGTTCTCTTATTCTCTCGCCATCATTTAATATGATTTAATATACGTATATAATTTTGAAAGAAGAAAAAATTAAGTTTATGCAATGGATCACAATTTTCAATTTTCTCGTCTCTATTTTTAGTGATTCAAATAAACTGAATCTATTTGAATTACGCATCCTCCATTTAAGACAGTGACTTTTCTATCAGTCTAAATAAATTTCATTAGCGGCTATCGCAGCTGTTTATTTAGATCAGGTCAAAGTTACTCATACCGATAAAATTACGAAACAATTGCTTCGGAGCGTCTGACAAAGAGATGTAATATGTTAATAGTATACAAGACATAGTTTTCTTTTGTTATTCATTTAAGAAAATCAACGTTAAACATTTAAATACATGTAGAAACCGAGAACCTCTTTTCCATCCTACAATCGTTGATGAGGTCAGCGCCATGCAGATACAACTGGTGAACCTGAGACGGCATAGTAAAAGCAATTGTTACGCGACGTTATTCAATCGTCTCTAAACGGACAGAAAGGACAATGTGCGGCAGGTCGGGATTACCCAATGGCAGCTACAACGTGACTTTCTCTGCGCGAAACACACCTGTGTACCGGTGGCACTGGCCTCCGAACTTCTGCCTATCGGCGATACCTTTTTATCGGCTAATATACGCGAAGGAAAATCCCCCCATGGGCAGGATCGAGCGGTTTTAGAAAGTCGCAGCGAATCTATACTTGCGGCCGATGTCGTTTCGTGTCGCAAAACTACGGTCCAGGCTGGTACCGAGCTTTCTTGTGAAGATTTATGGTTCTCCTTATTTCGCTGGAAATCGATTTATGTGGAAATTTATATGAAGAGATTTGCGATATCAATGCGAGAATTCCACGAAATAGTCTTAGAAGGATCCCACTTCCGACGAATTAAATGAATTCAAGATTTTACAACTGAAAATTCTCTTTATTTAGATTACTTTGTTTAGACAATTTATTAAAAAAAGAAATACTTTAATTAACATATTTAAAATGTCAGGCTAGACACACCGATTTGTTTTCGCAAGAAATCTTTACTTTTTTTCAGTCTGCAATCGATTGACGTAGGATGATTAAATTCCGCAAATTATCATATATTTCTATGCGCAAAATGAATTAAAAACCATCTCGGATCTTCAAGGTGAGAAGACGAACGTGCGTGAAAATCTGACGAAGATGATTCATTCTCCTTCGATCGTGTCATGTAATCCCTTATGAGGGCACCATCGTCCCGTGAAAAAAGGCTTTGTGTCTGAACAAAAGATGTAGGAGTTTCGTTTCGATCGAAGGGCTTTCGATTAAAAACCATCCAACCATACTCTTTCATTAACTAAGGGGAGGAATTCTCTCGCTCTGTGTTTCTCTTTCTCTGTCTTTTTCTTAGTTTTGATATTTCAATAACAAAGCTAAAAAAAAATATTTCTATTACTGTTATTTGAATCCGATTATGTATATAATTTCACAGTGATTAACTTAGAGCGATTTTGTTATAATCATTTCTATTTTATCATTGATACGTAGATAGGAATATGAAACCAGTTGGAACACTATTGAATTACTAATGGAACACGATGTTATGAATAGCAACGAGTTTCAACGAAAATCGATTAAGGATCGGTTACGCCACGACATTGATCAGCTAAACTTGTTTAATTAAAATAAATTGAAAATCTGTTATAGATAAACCTGAAATAATTATTACTTTACGTAATATTTATTTTTCTATAGGATTGAAATATCTCATAAGTTGTTATTGTATTAATAATATATCGCTGTGCATTGATAAGAAAATGACGTATTTTAAAATTAGCAACTTTTCCGTAAAGTATTTTTTAAAATTATTAATTGGAAATATTTTAATTGATCTCAATTTTTATAACTTTACTTTCTTTTCATGTTATACATGTATATTTTTAATTATAATGTATTCTTTAAAGCTATGTTATAAGTTTTCAAAATTCGAACATTGCAATCCTAATATAATATAAATTTAAAAAATTTTGATACTTTTTCATATAAACAAACGAGTTGAAAATGTGTCGTTTTTTCGCAAAAATATATTAGTCTTTAAGTCAATTTTTTTTTATTATTTAAAAAATAAAATTTTTGTATCACTTTTATGAAGAATAAAATTGAAAAGATACATTAAATAAGTACAAGAAAAGATAGCAATGTATACAAACTGAGCAATACGGATTAAAGTCAGTAAGCATTGTAGTTTAGTAAACGATCCGCTTCTATAAAGTGCAGTCAATGATAATGTTGTTAAGTTTTCAGCACGCCAAACACGTAATATTGAACAATGTAGGTCAAGTCTGACGACACTTTTCTACATGATTTCAATGACAATAATCCTAAATGTTTCCCTCGCACGAATCCTCCGATGCTTCAATCGCTTACCCAAGGGACTGAAATTGATGTTTCAATTTCGGACCGGCCACAAATAAGTTCAGACTCTGATATATTCCGGAGTTCTTTAGAAATATCTGAAATAAAATAACGACAGATTCTTCAAACGATAAGATCTTCAAATATGATATATAGTCCTTCAATCCCGTGTGTCTTTATATTTTCGTCTATTTTTGTGCTCGTTTAAATTCTTTACTTGATCTCTTCATTAAAAATTTTGTAATATCCAACACCAACGACACTTTTAATGTCTTAATTGTAAAGTAAAATGTCTCGTTTTATTGGCTTGTTTCAGTGAAATCTCATTTCCATAAAACCACATCGTAAGAAGTCAAGCCATGACTCTTTATGACGTAAATGACGAGTTTTTCCGCACGTTCCAACTATGGGAAGCGTTGAATAAGCAAACAGCGTGATTATCGAGCGCACTCGAGCCGATTTAAGAGAACAATAAATTTTTCTAACAACAAAGCGAAGAAAAGACGAAAAAACGTTACAATGTATTTTTCGCGTTACGCGTTCAACGAACCACGACGAGAGATTCAATCTTGCGCACAGCAATTCGCCCAGCAACTCACTTTGCATTTCTCGCGGTATATACCTACACGCAATGCGTTGTAAATGCAAAACACTAATTGGACAGATCGGAACGTTTCTTATATCTGAATAAAGCTTGCTTTCTACAGTTTTTACACAATAAATGATTTATCGATTGCAAATCGACAGGAATTCGTTTGCAGGAAGTGACTATTGTTCCGACTCTGTTAAATTTCCTCCTTTAAATTTCGCTTCTAATTACGAAAAACACATAAATTTTTATACATCCTTTGTTTCACGAGCTCATAAAAATGCCACAGGAATCCAACAGTATACAATACGACTCAACAACCGTAACGCATTTATTATTGTTAACGATTAATTATTATTATTAACTTCTTTTTTCTTAATTTAAAGAATAATTTATTTTTAGCTTTTAAAGAAAAAAAGAATCTTTTCTTCTTTATAAATCCTTGATTACAATTTAATATTATTAATCTTAATCTTAGTCTTAATCCTTGATTTTCTAGCGATATATTAAATGAAATAATGATTGTAACGGTTTATCGTACTTTCGCTTTCAGATGTGGCACTTGACGTGCGTCGACCACTTTTTAAATCGCGCGTTTTATAAGGTTGGCCTCTATGTCGGTAAACATCCCGGCTACTTTGTAATCGTGCCGATGCTGTTGGCGTGCATATGCTTTACCGGTTACCAGAGGATACACTACGAAATCGACCCGGAATACCTCTTCTCGCCCGTCAACGGACCTGGCAAGACCGAGCGAGCGATAGTCGAGCAGTACTTCAAAGTCAATTATAGCCACCAATTCAATCTCGGTCGTATCACACGACCAGGTGAGAGTCTCGTCAATCATTCATTCTGCCGTTCTCGCGATTTCTTTGCCCGCAAGGAATTCCGTGAATCCAACAAGCCTATAATCCTTTCAATCGAGAGTTGGCATAAATAGAGATAACGTACTTCTTGTGCCTATAGGATTCTCCAGAAAAATTTTACGATACCTTTAATTATTTAATACTCGCTTTTCATTTCTTTTAAAATACTTGAAGCGATCATAACTTCCAACGTTAAAAATCTCTCAAGAATTTGTTATTTTTAAAAAATAATATTTATTTTAGATGAACTTTCTTTAACTTTCTTGGTCTCTACATTACAAAATATTTTTATGATTGGATCTCCTACCAACTTTTTATCTTCGCCGCTTTTATGGGAAAGTAACAGAGAAGCCAATCGTGATTTGCTATCATCGGAAGAATAGCTTGCCTTCCTGGTTAGTGATCGATTGAATCCGTTGATTGTTGCAGGGCGATTCGGTCATGTAATCGTGATTCCCAAGGATGGCGGGAATAATATGCTGAAGAGCGCGATTTGGCAGGAGCTGAGGGAGCTCGATTGGTTAATCAGGAACGTCACGGCGAAATACGAGGACGAAGAATTTACGTACGACCAAATTTGTGCGCGATGGCTCGACCAGTGTTTCACCAACGACATCCTAAATCTTCATCACATAATAAAGTACGCGAGACGAATGAAAGAAAAGAAATAAACGATTCCGTAACGCGTGAAGAAGTGGAACGCGTTTCAAAATGCGCTCGTTAATTCGCTTCGAGTTTCAAATGGAGCCTTAAACTTTTTCAGGGAAGTAGAGAGGCGAGAGCTAAATCTGACGTTTCCGGTGATGTTCAATCCGGTCACCTGGGACGCTCATCTGTTTCCGGTATTCTTCGGCGGAAGCGTCGTCAATAATGATTTCATCATAGAATCGGCGCCCTCGGTGCAGCTCGCCTACTTCATCACCGTCGACAGTCCACGGCAGGATGCAATGTAAGTCCACCGATCACGTTTGCAAACACGTCGAAACTCGCTGATGGAATTGGTCCAGTTATTTCAATCACACACAACAGCAACCTCAAACGTAACGTTTTGACCGTTGTTTACCGACACGGGAGTGCTCGAAATGAAATATATATGCTTTATGCGTACGAATATTCGCGAATTTTATATTGTCGCTCTCAAAAATAATACCGATAGCAATTTTCTATAAATTTCGATATTTCGATATGATTATTGTGAAAAACTAAAATCTTATTAAAATAAAACTAAGGTACGCCATATAAAAATTAAAAAATTTGTAATCTAATTTTTATATACATATTTCATTTTTGTCACGTAGAACTGCATAATGCATTTTTACAAAACCGGAAAAATACTAAATTTGAATAAATATTTGTTTCAATAGTTTTAAGTAAATGTTTACTAAATGTAAATATATATTTATTTGATACAAAAACCAGTTTGATTTAACTATCATTTTTTATTGAGTAAAAAATTGAATTTTTATTTATTGTAATTAAATGTTTACTTGATACTATTCAAAGAAATATGCATTAAGGTTTAGTAAATTTTTTTTCAGTGTATAAAAATTATGATTCAAAATTTTTTAACATTTATAATAATCAACCATGCTCGTGTGTGCAAGTGGTATCTCATTAATTCACCACATGGTCGTCAGTCGGACATCACCAATTGAATCATCTATTGCTATCAACGGCGTCCGTGCAAATAATAAGAGTCTGATTCACCCGTGACCATATTATATTGATTGCCTATTGTTATCGTTAAAGATGGTAAAGCACATGTATATTGATGTAGCCATTGTTTCGGATATATTTTAACTGTGAATCGAGTGAAATTAATTATTTCATAAAGTACTTAGGAAGTTAAATTTTAGAAAAGAAACAAAATCAAGGTTCAATAAAATCTACATAATTTTTCGACTAAATTTCTCATGTTTTACGCACGCGACAGTCTTCAGTATATTCTTCAGAATTCTTTGGTATAATTAATTTCTTAAAATATGTAAAAATCTAGCTCGAGATTGCTAAGTAAAAATTAGTAGTTGAAAAATAAACAAATACGAGCAACGTGTTTATTGGATCTTTAAACATAAACTAGTTTATTATAACATGCATTAAGAATTAAACTTGTTTTTTATACAAAAAATAAAGTTAATCGGAAACGTCCAGGACTGAAAAAGATTTAGTACAGTGTGTCGAAACGTTTCCGATTAATTTATAAATAAAAAAACTAGTTTAATTCTTAAAATGTATGTTGTAATCAACTAATTTATAGTTTATTCCAATAAACGTTGCTTATGTTTTTTGACCTTTCTAATTACTAATTTATTTCTTTTTCAATTTGTCAAATCAGCGGCGCTGCTTGGGAAGAGGCTTTTCTGGATGTTGTCGGCAAGGCCGAGGATGAAGGTGCATTTAAGCATATTAGCATCGCGAGATTCGCCTCGAGGACCCTCGAACTGGAGCTCGAGGCCAACACGAAGACGATCGTGCCGTATTTCACCAGCACGTTTGTCATAATGGCCCTGTTCTCAGTCGTGACGTGCATGATGACCGATTGGGTGCGCAGCAAACCTTGGCTTGGTCTTCTGGGCAACGTCTCTGCCGCCATGGCGACAGTCGCCGCTTTTGGATTGTGCATCTACCTGGGGATCGACTTCATCGGCCTCAATCTTGCCGCGCCATTCCTCATGATAGGTGAGCTGCGATTGATATTGTTACAATATCTCTATGAAAAAAGCGAGCTAATCTTTCAGTATGAAATAATTAATATAAATGCACGAAGTTTCGTATTTTAATATAGTTGCAATATATTTTAGAAATTTGACTCAAAATTCTTTCATTATTAATCAATAATATTTTTAATCATTTATAGAAGAAATTTTGATTATTGTGTCTGATTATAATTTTATTTGACTAAAATTATTTCGAATTCGTCAGATATTTTTTTTTATAAGTTTGGAACGCTATATATGTAATTCTTTCGCTATGATTATTGTTACTTTATAAACCTTTATTGCCTCGGAAATTTGTTACAATCGATATTTAAATTGATACCTGGTCTGTAAGTTGAGCAATGAAAATAACGTCCTAAGTTTCGCCTTTTCTGCAATACTATGCTGTAATCTCCTGTCGCGTCTGTAGAAACACGTGTTCTTGATAAACATGTTAGCTTGCACCGTCTGGTGCATACGAGCGAAATAAACGAACTATGATTTATGTGAAAAGCGGAAGTCGTCTTTTCCCTTTCGACGTCGCGCTTGCCTGCATTCGACGCCGAACAATAATAATGGCTTTAGCAATAATAATAGCTTTATTCGATCCAATCGACTGACCGCAATTCTCAAAACGACAATTATTCTCTTGAATTTCATCCAAAAATAAGGCAGTTCTTCATATTGTCTGATTTAATTCGATTAATAAAATTAAGTCGAATAAAATAAAGTGGAGACGATTTTTGGAATCTTCGAAAGTCGATCAATTTATTTCCTGTGATAAAATTTAAGAATTTGAATAAAAACTAGTAAATTCACTGAGATCTTAAAAAAATACTTAATAAATTACACAATATTTATAATTTTATTATAAAAAGTTTTAAATAGATAAAATAGAACTAAATTAAATATCCGATGGAAGAAGTGTCATATGATAGATAACATCTTCATTAGTCACAAATAATTACACATCGGTTTAATGAAACTTTCAACAAATGAGAAATGCATTGTCTCGTGGTTTTGATTTATCACAAAGAACACGTTTTCTATTATTATTATTTATGCTCTCTGAGAAATTGAACGTGACACGTGAAGACAAACGTGACATCCAACCGAAGAATCGACGGTGATAAATTTTCAAGAAATAATTAACTATATTTAGAAAATGCGTTGATTACTTTAAACAATATTATTTTTCTTGGAAAAGTACTTACAATTAACAATTTTATCGCATGCAAAGAAACAGTTTGAAGTCTTTTAGAATTAATATATTATATATTGGATATATAATATGAGAGAAATTTACAAAAAAATTCAATAGAAAGATTCGTACAACTTAAAAAATGATAAAGAAGGAAATTTTGAAAAATTACTCTTTGAAAATATACATTAATAAGTTTAAAACGAGGGGTTCGTCACTGAGATAATTTTTGTACGGGCTAGATAATCCAAAGTAATTTTTGATAAATCTAAATAATTTTTAGCGTTCTAAGGTATTTTTTTATTTATACTTAACTTGATTAGTCGCAAAATTTTTAATTTAACACTAAATTGTGATATCGTTTAACAAAGAGTTTGTTATTATTGGTGTTTTTTTTTAATATCTTTTATTTTATAAAATACCTATTAATATTTATATTCAATTGGATATTCTATTAGTATAAAAAAAATCTCAAACGTTACGAGTAGTCAAACTTGTTACTATCTATACATATAATACATATTCTGTTTGCGAAATTTTTATATTTTTGTGTTCCTGCATGCAATAAATATTTGTTTTGTAAAATTGGGTTTTTTTCGTAAACAATGAAAAAAATCTAAAGTCGATGTTCTCGAAGATACTTATCATAATGGTCTATAAAGATATTTTAGAGTGATCTGAAGAAATAATACTTTATGTACTCGTATAAAGTAATCTTAAATGAGCAAAATAAATTTGGAAAAATCTCGGGTAATCAGAAAATATGACTTTGAATATAATTTTAAATACTCTAAATAAAATAATATGAGATAGTATTTGATAATTTGAAATAATTTTTTGAGATGATATTAGGTAATCTTAGGTAATCCGAGGTAATTTAAAGATCCATATCAAGGGTAATTTTTGTACATTATAACTGCTAATAACCAACCCCTTTCAATTTAAAATCTAAGTCTTGGAATTACACATTGGATAATATGAAATTCGTAAAGAATTTATGCTATAAAAAAATTGTAGGACTTAAAAAAAATGATGATACTAAAGAAAACAATTATTCTTTAAAGATATACATTAATAAATTTAAAGTTTAATAAGTTTAAAGTTTATTTTTCCTTTGCATAACTCAGATTGCAAGAAATTGTAATTGTCAATTGAGCGTGCCTTTTAATTACAGGAATAGGGATCGACGATACTTTTGTCATGCTAGCAGCCTGGAGAAGGACGAGTATCTCCAAACCAGTACCTGAAAGGATGGCGGCGACATTGAGCGAAGCTGCCGTTTCCATCACCATCACGTCCTTGACAGATATGATATCTTTCTTCATTGGCATCTTGTCGCCCTTCCCTTCAGTTCAAATTTTTTGCATTTATTCAGGTATCAAGATGTCCGAATAAATCAAGCTGTACTTAAGCAAATTATTTAAAAGCTGATATTACAATTTACTAAAGATAAACTACGAAAACGAACGTAAAGACAGTAAAAAGAATTTAGTATTTAGAAAGTTCATCATAACTTTCTGATACGTATATTTGAGTTCGTAAATTTTTTATTATTAATATTAAATACGCATTAATTGACAGGTTTCGCAGTGGTTTTTACTTTCCTATTTCACATAACGTTCTTCAGCGGATGTGTGGCGATCAGTGGTTATTGCGAACAAAGAAATTTGCATAGTGTTATCTGTTGCAAAGTGCAGCCGCTATCTAAATCCAGTAAGTATTGCAATTGTTATATCTACAGGAATATAATTTTATCTATTTTACATCATCGTATTTAGATCTTCTTACAAAACCGTTATTATTTATGGTATGATGGTAATTCTCGGCAATTTATTAATTTCCAATTCTAATTACTCGCAAATGCTAATTTCTTGTAAATTTACAATTACGTTATTGTTTTCTCTCTCGCTGTGGGTCGTTGTTATTCACTACCGTTTGAAATCTCGTTACGTCTGCGTGACGTATCGATGTTACATCAACGGACAGACATGCATTACGTTCGGAAACCGTTAATTCGTTAGATCATACGGTATTATATAAAGGAAAGAGTTTGCTTTCTCTGTATTCTTTTTTCCAAACATTGTCATGCCAACGACTGTAAACTGCCGAAAAAGAAAACATCGATATTGCTTCGGTCTTATATGCGGATTATAATATTATGCAACGTGTCTTAGAATCAGCGAAGAACTACAACAAATAATATCTTTTTTAATTGAATTGTTATTTTAAATGACATATGTCATTTCAGCTCATCGATCGTGGCTGTACAGAGCATTGTGTTCCGGCGGGATTGATCCTGACAATCCTGACAATCCGATCGACAATCCCGAGCACGGATGCATGACTTGGTTCCGTGATTATTTAGCAGCTGCACTGAATTATAGCCCTGTGAAAGCGATAATCATCCTCATTTTCGTATGCTATCTTATCGGCGCACTTTACGGACTTACGAACCTTAAGGAAGGCCTCGATCGACGCAAACTTTCCAAGGAAGATTCCTACTCGATCGCCTTTTACGACCGCGAGGACTATTATTTCAGAGAATTTCCTTATAGGATACAGGTAGATATATTCGCAAATTTCGTTTCGAAAGTTATAAAATTCGCGAGGCAATCGAAATACAAATTTTTCAATTGCTTATTACATATGCAATTTTTCCAAAATTTTTTAACATATCGTTATATTTTATTGTCGAATTTTCATCTGCTTGAATATCTGAAAACTATATACTAAATACCAAAAAAAGTTGCGAAAAAATTAAATACTGTAATATGGCATATAAAAAAGGTTTGTAATTTAACATCTCGATTGTTGATCAACAACTTCATTGACTACGCAAAATAATCGTGTTTCTACAACCGCGATAGTTCTCACTACTTTTTGTTTCTTGAAGTAAGATCTTTCGATCAAAAAAAAAATATATAAATATATTTATAGAGAGATATCCGGTTATCGTGCATGCGAACTCACGAGAGATATTTCCTCATAAGCGCAAAAAAAGAAACACGTTCGGAAGAACGGAGTGCGTTATGCTTGAAACTGCCACGCATAATCCGGTGTGCGCAATTATGTCACGTGCTCTCCGACACGATGCGATATCGTGCAAACAACTTTCTCCGACTGGCTAGTGTGAACCTCAAGAAAAGCAATGTCCGTTACATCACGATTCTTCAAACCGATCAACGAGAAAGACTAACTAAATCGGAGGAATCCCCGTATAAATCCCCCACTTATTTACTTGAATCACGTGACGTCAAATAATTTCACGCCGACTCGCACACACATCCCTTTCCCTGTGTTTTATTTCTAATATTTCAATATTCTAATAAAATTTCTAATAAAATGATTACGAAAAATCGGAAGATATTTTACTGATGCGATAACTAAATAACTTCGAAATTTTATTATTCATAGAATCATGTTTTAAATGTATTTTTAACATTATTTTCAAATACAAAGTATTTATTAATCTAGTTTTTATTATTTATTGCTTTTATATCTTCACAAATATGATTTAAATTAATTAAATGTTATAATAATAATAATATCAATGTTTAAATTTACTTTAAAGTAATGATTCATAATTTAGCATCAACTTTCAAGAAATAATTTTATTTCACATGTATGTGTATATATATTATATATGTATACATTCTAAGTTTCTTCATTGCTTTCATATACTATACGATAAGTAAAGTTATAAATAAAATTATATCCTAAGTTCTAACATGAATCGCGTTGTTTAACTTAAATTCACGTATTTTTAAAAACGTGATTGCAGTAAAAAAATATATTCCGAAAAATACATCACGAAACAGTTTCCTGTAGCCTCTGTGATTGTTTCAACTAGAGTGAATATTTCATAATTTCCTTCACCTTGAAGGGCGATTTCAATGCGTTTTAAGCGCGCTTCTTTGTACGACGTTGAGATCTCTTTCTCCGATGAAATAAAATTGTGAATGCATCGAGAGAGAGAGATATGATCGTAGACTAAGAATTTCACTGAGACCTTTTCTCCCCCGTCGCGTTAGTTCGATACATTGTAGTGAAAGTACGTTTCTCGAAGATGGTTTCGCGCTATCGCGTTTCCTCGCGATATTAATAACGTCCCGACATCATGAGCCGTCAAGTTCCGATGACTGCGCGGAAACGTCATTCACTGAAAAACTACTGTCACGATGAACTCTTAATAATGACGTACAGCGTAATTGGATCCACTCGCGAAACGTTTCATGTCGAAATGTACGTATGTCAATGTGCTGAGATCGGACAAATTGCATAATCCTGACAAAACGTGACATTGCGGCTTTGCGTGGTCCGAGAGGAAGCGGGACTACACTTTCTCGAAATTACTTTCACGGAGATACCGCAGGAATTCCCGAAAAGAACCAACGTATAATACATTCTCCGCAATTTTACTGTTACTTTTACCACTTTCGTGAATTGCAGAATGGGAAAAGAGCGAAAAATGACAGATAATTATAAAGATTGAACGTATAAAAAAGTTATTCAGTTTTTTCTTGTGAAAGATTTGTTTGCGATTTTCAGTTTGATATAAAAAAAAATCACTCCAAAAAATACATTTTAAAATGCATTTTCGTCATTTTTCTAGGTCGTAATATCTGGTGAATACGACTACAGTGATCCAGTGATTCAACAGCAAATAGAAAACTTAACGAGCAGTCTCGAAGCGAGTAAGTACATCAGTGCTCCTGTCTACACCGAGAGCTGGCTCCGTAGCTTCATCAACTACATAACACGCAATCAGGAGTATCTGAACGCGAACATTACAGACGAGCACGACTTCATAAAAAATCTCAAAGAGCTCTGGCTCTTTCCTAACAGCGCCTTCTCTCTGGACGTTAAGTTCGACGACACGAACGAAAAGATCGTGGCGAGCCGGTTCCTGATACAAGCGGTGAATGTGAGCGGCACCAATCAAGAGAAAGACATGGTGAAGGAGCTGCGTGGCTTATGCGCGGCATCGCCGCTCAACGCGAGCGTGTTCCACCCGTATTTTGTATTCTTCGACCAGTTCGAGCTGGTAAGACCGACCAGCATTCAATGCATGATATTCGGGGCGCTCGTGATGATGCTCATCAGCTTCATCTTTATCCCGAACATCTTCTGCTGCCTGTGGGTCGCCTTCTGTATCGTATCGATCGAGTTAGGAGTAGCCGGTTATATGGCGCTGTGGGATGTCAATCTTGATAGCATCTCTATGATCAATCTTATCATGTGCATTGGCTTCAGCGTCGACTTCACTGCGCACATCTGTTATGCCTATATGAGATCGAAACAGCCGCGGGCGGAGGATCGAGTCAAGGAAAGCCTGTACAGCCTGGGTCTGCCGATCGTTCAGGGAGCCGCTTCGACGATACTCGGCCTGATGGCCCTCCTATTGGCCGGTACCTATATCTTCCTGGTATTCTTCAAAATGGTCTTCCTCGTGATCTTCATTGGAGCCATGCACGGTATGTTTTTGCTACCGGTGTTGCTGTCCCTTTTCGGGCCTGGCATCTGCAACGGCGGTGAAAACGAGCCCGATGAAGAGGAAAATACGAAGAACAGCACGCAGGAGAAAGAACTACAGGCGAGTAAGCTGCAACTACAACAACAGCAGCAGCAGCAGCAGAAGCAACAGTCGCCCTACGTGATCCCGCTTCCTCATCTAGTCTATTACGGTCCGGGCGACATCAAGCCACTCCAGGATAGTCCCGCGATGAGAGGAGCAACAGGACCAACAGTCGAATCAAATCCGCCACGACATGTGGAGGAGATCCATCGGCGTCCTGTATGGATTGTCGCAGTTCCAGTCCGCGATCGGCGAACCCCAGCATCCAGCGCCGGACTATCCCGGCGCCGAAACGCAACCGCGAGATTCGGGCGAGGACAATGGTTCGCGAACGGCCAACGTTCCTTGCTTAGGACCTTACGTTGTGTATCGCCACTCGAATCAGTTACCGTGCGATTACAGACGCAGTAGATCCTACCACAATCTCCAGTATCCTGCATCAACGCGGCATTTTACGGATCCCCGGTATCCTTAGAGGGAGTCGCGAGGGAATAGTATGAAAGATAGATTATCGACGCGATATGGGAGATCCCTCAAATTCAGTCTCTTGAAGCAGGACTATACTAACAATTTTGAGAAGAAGGAACGGTAATATTAAAATCATCTCGAGAAAAGATCGACATCGAACCCACAGACAATCATAGCATCCAAAAATAGTGCATCAATTATTCCGATATATCCTACTTTCAATTCTATTTCGGAGTAAAATAAAAATATATCAGAGAGAGAATCAATTTTAGGAAATATCAAGCTCGATATACGTAAAATATCTCGTATATAATTAATTAATTTCTCCCAATAATATATCTTCTACTCTTATTCTTCACGAATGGCCAGTACATTTTGTAAACGTTCGTTAAGCATTACAAGTAATTAATATTGGGAGATATTGTGTTTTAAATTTGAATTCTGAGAGATAACTACGATAATTGTAGTGATGTTCGATTACATGATAACTTTGTGAGACCATGATAATGCAAAGAAAAGAAAAGCAAATGGAAAGGAAACATTTTATGCAAACACTAACTAGAATGTCCGAGTTGCGATCCATTAGTTTCAAGGGGCTGAACTTCAAGAGGATTTTATTCTCAAACAGCGGAAGTAAGGAATAACGCCCGAGTATACTCGGATTCGTGTAAAAATTGTTTTTACTCTTTTCTAACAAATGGAATTTCAATCAAATTTAAATTTTGTTGTGCATCTAAATTTTTTCTTCTTAAATTATATAACAAAAAGAAAAAAAAGTTAAATAAATAATAATGATTAATTAATTGTGGCTATTGAGTATGAAAATGGAGTAAAAAAATAACAAAGAACTTTCAAGGTACAAATAAATGATATTAACTATACACTTTTTTTACAACGCTGCCAAAAATATTAATTTTATATACGAAGCTGAAAAAGGTTCAGGCGCCGCTGAATGAGAATTAATAATGTGATTTCGAAGACTTTTTGTACAGTAGTGCTTTTTTTACTACGAAATGGTGGTGAAAAAACGAAGTCGTTGAAGTTGTGTGTCACTACGTTCGTAGTATACATACGGGGTATCTTATATACGATATGGAAGCTTGAACATTACTTGAGGAACGAGCTGTCGTATAGAGTGCTTCAAAAATCAGTTGCAATTATATACATTTAGCGACACTACATTTCTTTAAGAAAACATATGAAGAATGTCGATCCTTCATTATAACGAGGAAAAGGCAGATTTATCAATTTCTCTAAAGATTTGTCGATCATTTCTGCTTCTTCGGAGGACTGTATCGTTTGTTATCGTACGTGTTTGGCCATTTAATTCTGTTTTATCTGACGTGGCAATATAAATATAAAAGAAGATTATATACGATTGCGTACGTCTGATCATTCTACATATATGACGAGAATACGGACCTAGCATTAAGTGTTAAATTTTAAGTCATACTTGAATCCCGGATTCTTAGATCCTGGGATCCTTGCAATAATCTGCCGATCCGTTTTCTCCCTCCGCTGTCATAGATTCTATAATTTTACGTTGGCGTATCGCGCTCTTCGCAGCCAAAGGGTTAGCTCTCGTAGCACTCGTATTGTGCAATGTCCTATACGCAAAGGGCAAAGCACTGATGCGAGAGGGTAGTGCCGGGACAATGTTGCCGGCATCAGGTTTAAGTTAGTCGTTAAGAATAGCTCAAATCGAAAGCAATATTATTATATATATACATGTTTATATATATATGTAATATATATGCTCAATATCAATCAAAACTAAAATGTCCCGCGATATATCAGATATACCGATCGGCACATGGTAGGGAAAAAAGTAAGAAAAACATGATACAAGAGATACAAACTAATCTTATAATAAATTATTATCTGATTAATATTTTGTAATAAATAAAGCTCAAAATTTTAAAAAGTGTGCATTTAAACGCAGATTAATGTTTAAAAATTACGAATAGATCTGAAAATTGATCGATTATCGGTTTTAAATTATATCTACACCGTAAAAAGCAGCAGATAATCTCAAAAACTTAAGATTATTACTTAAAGCAGTCGCATAAAAAAATGTCGAAATTTAGTACTTTTCAAATTTTTAACTGTAATTAATAGAAAAGAAATTCTAAAACATATTTATCATGCTTCAAGTTAACACGTGCTTTAGTAGCATTTTAAGCAATGTACAGTTTTTTGCGGCATTATTCTGATTAGCATAAAATAAACAGATTCATTCTTAAATATATTATATGCAACATTAATTTGCACCTAAAAGTACAAATTTAATATAAAGTGCTTTATTTCTTGTTAAATATTAAATAGATAATAATATATTGAAGTATTAGTTTTAATCTTTCTTTATCCTTACATGGCGACGTATCAGTTGTTCAGTAAGCGTGCCTTAAACAATTGACAGACATTTAGCACATTGTCGTATAATAAGTAATTCAACTTGGCAAGTAATTTGAGTAGGTTAAAATAAAGTTAATTATAAGGCAAAAAGTGTTCTATTTTACCTTTCAAGCAAGTGTACTCCAAATTTTGCCTTAAGAAGTTGTTCCATATTTCTGTGTAAAATATTTAATAAAGAAATTATTGATTATTTCATTTTAAGATTCTTTATTTTTAATTCTTAGTAGCATTTTATAGAAACAATTATTGAAAAATCGCTCTTAATCATCTTCTAATGGAGTACCTTGCGTATTATGATTGAAACTGTGATCTACAAAGGAATAGCTAGGTGAAAATAATTAAGCAAGACAGGACGCACGCTTCGCGATTCGGATAATACATTCGTATACGCGAATAAACAGCTTAATCGCTGTAAGCATTTATTGCATTTCCGTTTCTTCTAAATTTTGCAAAATCAGCGGTAAACACGAATTCTCGTTTTTTTTTTGCACAATTGGAAATCATCGTATATCTATTTTTGCGCGAATTTGTCAGTGCAACTATCGTGTCAATCAATCCGTAATAATCAACAATGACCATAAGCTTCCTAATGCAAGAAACTTTCTCCTCTTTATTAATGTTTTTTCACGCGCTTTTCAACGCGTATATATTTTATTGACTTTACTCTTTTCTGATTGTACCAAAAATAGCAGAAATATCTGCATAAATTATTAGGGATTTAAAATTCTCGAATTTATTTTTACTTTCTTATAATCAATATATTTTATTTACAGCTAATATATCTAAAGATACTTCACGAGTAAATACTCTCTCAATTATAATTAAATATAAAATAGGATATGATTCTAAGATTGCTTGAATTTTAATTCGGAGAAGAAATAAATTGAACATTTGTAAAATCAATCTCCATCTTTGAAATTTAAGAGAGGCTAAGAAAGTTGGCCAAAGTAAATTTTTTTATTAATTTATTTTAATACATACATATATATATATTAGATTAACAAGGAAAAAATTTTTTTTCTTATCAGTCTAATATATATATATATAAAGCGTTGATGTAATTAAATTCAAATAGCATGAATATAATCTACGAAATATCGAAAAGATGTATAAATTTTGAAGTAAACTTTTATAGCATTTTTTAAATGTTTTTTTAACGTGCGGTTTAGAAATTCCTATTTTTAGAAATTTATACGATCATTCTTCCTAATAATATAAATATTAATATAAATATTAATATAACAGATACATGTTCGTCACAAATTATGTAACGTTTGCGAAATTTTTAAGAAAGCTAAAGAACTCGAAAATTCCGAAAGACTGTTCGTTGTATTATGGAAACACTTAGAGAAAGCAAATACGACAATATTTATCTTAAGGCCGAATAATGAACAAAGATATACGTGGGAGAATATATCTAAAAAACAATCTTGCGGTCAATGGTGTACAGATAAATATATTCCTTTTTTCGCGGTTTGCAGCGTGCGTGTGTTTTCATATTTATGAATGCGAGAAAGAGTAGTATGAGTAAAATGATATTGTAGCTAATGGCAAACAGCCTGTTGCCGTTAGAAAGAAAAGCACAGGAAATATATTCTGGCAATGATCTTTTAAATGTGTGTCAACATTCTTTATTCTTTTCAAAACCTTTATCCTTCTTTGACTAAATAAAATTTATTGTCACACTCAGATAAGATTATTATTTATCCAATTATTTGACACAAGAATGATATTTAATAATATTTTCCCGTATAAAAGAGCTTGAATTGGAATATTTTTTGGCAACCTTAATATCTAAATAATAGACTATATTTTTATTTATTGAAACAATTGTTATTAAGTCAATCTCCTCAAATTCTTAAGTTATTTAACTATTAAAACTTTCTGACTCACCAACTCGATCCGCAACGGGCGGAGTTATTCTACCACGTAGCTACGATGATATTATAACATATAAGATTCCATTTAAAGATATACTCAAAATAACGTTTTAAAAGATGATTTTTACGCGCATTAAATTTTTTATTTATCTTTTAATTAGATATTTATTATATATACTTGTCCCTCGATTTACGTAGAGTATTCGTAAACTTTTCTTACGGGGTCGAGAATCACATAAATGAAATCTGCTGGTACAAAGAAATTAATACATATATGTACGTATGTAAGAGAAAAGCAGTGTATGTTGTAAAAATTATTGTATAAAATATCTATTTGTACAAAAAAAATAATAATAAAAGTTTAGGAAAAATACCGCGTAAATTGAGGGATAAGGGTAGAATATAATTATCTATTTTCCGAGAAAATCTTATAAAAATGAGAATAATCTTTTATAAAATTTTGATGGTTTCTTTTTTTTCTGATTATTAACTTAATTCAAATAAAAAAAAACTGTCCAAATAAATAAGAAAAAACTATTAATTTTATACAAATAAAAAAATAATATTCACCCCAAAGTTGCTCCGCCGGTGTCCGATGTCTCTCTCAGACCTCCTCCTCCTCCTCCTCTCAGAATTGGATTGTCTTCTCACACAGGACACTCGCGAAAAACACTCGCGGATAATACACTACAATCGCCCGCGGACTAATTGTTAATAAAAGTCTTTCGCGCGACACTGCGGTACTCCACGTTTACAAAACGATGATCGTGAAAAGTCCATTAGTCCGATAACTTTAAAGGCACTCCCGAAGCAAACGCGCGACGCGACGAACCGGCTACGGCTCATTCATTTTCATTTAAATCGGCGACGAGGGTAGATACGTTAGCTTCCCCGTCATTGAATTTTTAATAACGAGAGAAAGATCTATTTTTCATTTATTAGCGATTTCGATACTTTCTGTACATTTTTTAAAATGTAATAAAATAGAATTTAAATCTAAAAATAAATGCAGATTTTCTCTAAAATTGTTATTTTGAAAATTCATATGTATTACTATTATTATAGTATTATTATGTATTATTGAGTCAATTTTATTTTTTGTAAATTTAATAATATAATTATTTAGTTCTTTCGCATGAGTCTCTCTCTCTCTCTCTC
>NW_017257338.1:2477446-2489358 GCF_001594055.1 Mycetomoellerius zeteki
CCCCCCCCTTCTCTCTCCCCCTCTCATTAATAAATAACTATTTTATTTTCTTCTATACAATAAGTACAATAAACAAAATCCCACAAAAGTTAAAACCATTATTTATAACAATATTTGTTTATCGTTATAAATAATCTATTGTCTACCACCTCTTCTTCCGCCACCTCGACAATCTCTTGACGTCTCCACCGTCACTTTGTTTGACCCCAGACAGCATGCTTGTCAAAATGAAAACTTTAAAAGAACTTTTTCAGGAGAACATCTTGTGTCATCAAACGGAAAGCCCTTGTGTTACACTGGTTATGCGGGGTCTACAATAGAAGTCGTAGCGATCGTAGGGTCTTAAGTCATAGAAAATTGACCAATCACAGTTGAGTATTCTTCTCATATTCGACTGTGATTGGTCAATTTTCTACGACTTAAGACCCTACGACTGCTACGACTTCTATTGTAGACCCTGCATTACACAGTCTGATGCGGGATCTACAATAGAAGTCGTAGCGGTCGTAGGGTCTTAAGTCATAGAAAATTGACCAATCACAGTTGAGTATTCTTCTCATATTCGACTGTGATTGGTCAATTTTCTACGACTTAAGACCGCTACGACTTCTATTGTAGAGCTCGCATGACTGTCCCAAGGAACACAAAAGTCATGAGGATATCATTGACCTCATTCGTCATTTCTAAGTCAATTTTTAGGTATCAAATGATGTCATGATGAAGTTCTGTGATACCATGACTTAATTATAACTCCGTGTTTTACCTGGGGTGTCCTTGCTAGAAACCGCCTACCATAAAGAATAGAATCTCTATTCTTTATGACAAATACCAAGACCATTGTTTGAAACGTAATGCTTTGTAAAATTTCCACGTCACGTATTCTGTTATACAATAAATTTTACTTAATTAATATATACTTTATATAATTACCACGGTGGACATGCAAAGTCTTAAAAAATCATATAATTCCGTTAAAATAATTTGGCATTGTTTAAGATTTAAGAAATCGATTAAGTGTGAATTTTTATTAAAACAAAAAATCGTATCCTTGGTAGAATACGGAATCATAATTAAATAATGGATACCTATAATTTGCAACATCTAAAAAGAATTGAAACAGTTTTTTCTTAATAATAATTTGTCTGATATTATATTGAATAAATATTTATTCATTGCTACAGTACCAAAATATAATAAATTAGAAAAAAAAGTTGTTAAACTATAAAAATTTATATGATGCATTGCTTTTTATTTCTAAATGCCAAAAAAACAGAATAAAATAAAAAATTGTGAAAATAGCACGGAACAAAACCGTGAAAAAATAACGTATTACCCATCAGAAATATTCGTGTTAACTTGGTTATGTAGTTCCTGTCCACATTTTGTGCACACGAAGGCGCTTTTCTGACAAAAGCGAGTGGAAGTTAACCTCGAATAACCTCTGCTGATTACAACGAGTGCGCGAAATAGAAAAGTTATTTTGTAATATTTTAAGGTACTTATAATTGCGAATTATTTTATCACGTATTATTTGATATATCGTCTTCTGAATACATAAAACGAACAACACTGCGACGATGTCAACAACCAAGAAACAAATGACTGAGAAACGGAGATTGAAGAAGATGAGGTAAGTCCTCTTGCACGTATCGAAAATGGATGAATTGCTATTTTCATTTGGATTGAATTTTTCTTTAAGCAAGGAGCAGATGCAGCTGGCTATAATAAAAAAGAAACAATGCGATGCGAAAGCTCTTGCAATAGTCATGCAACTTCTGGAATCGCATGTGGATTCTGACTGGCTCCTGCAAAATGTAAGTGCGCTAACAAATATTGTTTCTGTATTAATTTGAGTAGTTCGAGTATTCAACAACAGGATCTCAACAATTTATTATGATTTATTAATCTTATAGTTAGGATTCATAAGTAAGAGCCACATGGAAGATGTGATAGAGGAGAGAGCAATAGTAAAGCTATGTGGATATGTTCTCTGTTCGAATCAGCTGACTGTCATTATCCGGCAACAGTATCACATATCAACACGTAAGAACAAAGTGTATGACGTCAGCAAACGGAGAAACTTCTGCAGTTCGTTGTGCTATGGGGCAGCCAATTTTCTTCTTGAACAAATGCTTGAGAGTCCGCTCTGGTTGAGAGAGAAAGAGGATATACCAGTCTTTCAAATTTTGCCTCTCAACTCTAAGTCTACGTGTGGTGAGGAAATCGACGTTGCTGGAATTAACTTCTCGCAAAATGAAGACATAGACAATAATGATGACAGTAGAAAATCTACAGAATATACCGATAGATCAATCAAGCAGACAGAAAATGATACAAGTAATGTACCAAGTTCCGAGAAAGAAACTATATGCAACTCCTATTTATTGAAGAATATAGCAAGTAAGAAAGATGGTAAACTGAAAGAGACTTCTGTAAATACTAATAATGTACAAAAATCGTTTAATTATGAAACGCATTCATCGGAACTGCACTTGAATCAAGAAAGCAAAAACTGTGATTCTGAAGAATTTACAAATTGTAAAAGTAACTATGATAACAATATCCAACAAGTAGATGTAAATCTAGAGAATTTAGAAATAGAAATTGTTGGCCAATCTGGGAATATTTTACATTTGCATAAACATAACAGAGATACAGAAAATAAAACTAATGTAAATATATTTGATAATGAAATATTGCAACCTCAATTGGATGAAGTAAGTAATAATGAAAATGACACTAGTGAAAGGTTACAGCTTCAAATGCCTCAATCAGTTGAAATAAGTAACAATGATGATGAAAATGAAAGGAGATTAGAACCTGAGATAGATGAAATAAATAATAGTCTTACTGATAAAAAAATGAAACAGTCCCAATCGGATAAAATGTATAAGAGTAATAATACTGTGATTTCTTCTGCATCTATGTGTAATGATAGGAAAATAGGAGAGACAAGTAGAATTAATAAAAGATACAGGCCGAAAAAAATTGATAATGCAGGAGTACAAAATAATATTTATCTCAAAGTTGCAATGCATATTGAACAGAGTGTTAAAGAATGGGTTACGAAAAATACCCTTTGCCTTCTAATGGGCGAGGAGGATGAAAGAAATCAGTTATTAGAAAAATTTACACAATACGACAGGTATCAACAGTTGTGTAAAAAGTTGAACAAATTGCAAATGGAGGATGAAAAGGAAGATTGTGATTTGAAGAAAAACGAACTCAAACCTTTACCCCACTTCTCTGTGCTTCAAGAGGATGGAAAGAAAGTGGAATTAAAGGTACGATAAAATATTAATCTTAATTTGATTGAAAACAAAATGTATCAACTAATTGTAATATGTGTACACAGGTACGTGCGTTTTACGAAGGTCGTATGACGACTACACCATCTGAGGATAGTAATAAAGAATCAGAAAGTAAAGATAACGTTGAACTTATATTACCATTAACAGACGCTCACGCGCCTAATGCACTTCGTCGTCGAATTTTCTTGGACAATCTTGATAAAATGTAATAATTTCTCCAAATGTAATAATTTCAGAGTGATAATTAGAGATCAAATATTAAAAAAATTTAGTATCTGAAATTCAATAGTTATATTAATGTATTTGTTAATTACAGATTGCCTGATTTGATGCGCGCTTTAACAACTAATGCTAATATTTCTTCACTGGCACAATGTACTTATAATAACGAGAAATACTCACTAATCAAGATCTTGATAAGTACTTTTAATTTATCTGCTACAAATATTGTCTTTAAAACTGCTGAATGGACACTCGTGGGACTCGTCATCATTAAAATGTAAGTTTAATTGCAATGTCTAATCTAAATATAAAATTGTGTGATTTCAAAAATACTTATATTATAAAAATAAATATAATTCCAGGTTGAGCTTGATCAATACACAATTACAATTGTTGCTCCGATCTAAGCAAGCTTCAATGTACACGTCTATGATTTTGACAACATACAAATTAGATTCTAATTATTTGGACAGACTTATAATGGAAATAACAAACAATGATGCACCTAAATCGAACGATAAACAGCTAAATAAAAATTGAAATATAGTTTATACATATTAAAATTACTCTTATAATTTTAATTTTATTCTTACATTTAATTTAATATAAAATCTTCTAAAAAAATATATTAATTGTAAAAATATCGCAATGATATTTTGTTTAGGTTATCTAAATGTTTTTTACAATAATTTTTTACACCTATTTTATAACTGTATTTTTTATGTGTATACTTTATTAAAAAGTATTATAGCATAAATAAAAGATTTCTTCAAAAATCATAAATATATTAAAGATAAACTAAATTAGAAAATGTATAAAAATTTAATTAATTAAATTAGAAGATATATCAATGATAGTACACATCACAGTATGGTCACTCTTTCTTGTACTCGTAAACTGAGGAAGCTCAAATAACTTTTTTTTTATTTGTCTTGAATTAGATATTATTAAAGTGTGCTCGATGTTGATGACGGCATTCCAGTAAACACAGAGGAAGAACAATCTAGACTTAACGGATCCATTTGAGCTGTCATTGCTAATTGGTCATCTGTAGCATGACTGCCAACTTTGTCACGTAGAGATTCGTAAAGACTATGGACTGCTTCGTTATGCTGTAAATTCAAAAACATTAAATCAATAATTTAACATTGGGAATAAAGCATCTTTAAACTCAGTTATCACATCTAATAAACATATAATGGACTTTTTCTGAAAATTGTGAAGTATTACCTGACTTGTTGGTTGTAAGGCTTTCAATAATGAATGTAATCGCGTGGATGGTAATTTAGGATGTATGTACCAAAGTAATTTTAACAGATGTCGTGTGACGTTGTCCCTTCCTAAACCGGCTAAGAAGAATTCGTCAAAAATTACTGTACAAAACGACTCGTTTGAAAATTCGTCAGCCATGTTTAATATTAATAACGAAACCTGCAATTGAAAATCAACAACTTTATCAATACAAAAATTTGTAATTGATATTTCATTTCAATTGTGATAAATAACGATGTCGCTTGAGAATAAGACAAGATACAACAAATATGTTACCAGCGTGTGTAAAAATGGATCTTCAAAAGCCCGTTGTGCTTGGCAGTTTGGCAATGTTGCCAGGACTCTCATCAAACCTCTAGCATCTCCCCTGCCTCTTCCAACCCCACCGCCACCTCCTACGTGCAATGCATAATACATGGAGAGAACTGCTGCTACTCCAGAAAGCTGAGCGTATGCTTGGCATGCATCAGGAGGTGGTCCAGAATGTTCTATAATTGCGATTGCACTTTCCCTTTCATCGGGTGGAAGTCTACAGTTGAGTTGCCTTATTTGATCATCAACCTAAGAAATCACTATTATTTTTATATATCTGTATTTTTATATTCTTCTTTTTCAAGTGCCATACTAACCCCGAAAAATTAGATTTTTAGAGGTAAAATTACCATAAAAGGTTTGTTTGCGAGAAGTTATTCGAAATGACGTATTACAATATACTAAAAGTCATACTAAAACTCCTGACCACCAGCGGAAAACTTTCCAGTATAAAAAAACTAATAAAAATGCGGTTTTTCAAAAATATCTCAGAAAGTATTCATTTTATCGAAATAAAGATTATTATCAAAATGAAATGATAAAATTACGAACAATTTCATTTTTTTAAGATCGTACAATCAATACTATTCGTGATTTTTTTTAAGAATGTTTTTAAGAATGTTTTTAAGAATATTTTTGGTCGTTTCAAGAATGAAACGATTTTTCACTTTTTTCATTCAAGTATCTCGGCTACTTTTACGTGCAAAATACTTTTTATGACAATTGAAGGTTACTGAATTCATTCAGTATCATATTCAGATTCCCACTCAAGTATCACCCGCAGATATCACTCCATCTTTGTTTACCAAATGTTAAACAAGGATGATGTAATACCCGAGTGGGAATCTGAACATGCCCTAGTATAGCAGCTGTCTGCTACACTACCTTTTTATATTATATATTAAATTATATTAAATTATATTAAATTGTGTTATATTATTATATTAAATTATAAACTCTATATATAAATATTTTAATTATTTCATATAAATTACCATGAGTGACATAAGTGCTGGCAGGAATTTTGTGACAACTTGACTGTCTAGTTTTGGTTCCTTAAAGTCTTGCGAATCAATCATTTGCCAAGCAGACAGTCCTAGCGCGAGCATTCTTAATAACAATACGAGCACTGCATTTTCTCTGGGTAACGCCTCGCAATTTATTAAATGAAGCGCTATTTTGATTGCACTGCTAGCGAGAAAATTCACTGCATAGGGATCGCACAAAATCATACTTAGATCCCCTAACACTTGCTCCTGTCCTCTCTATACAAAACTACAGATTAATATCTCTTTCTTTATGCAAATGATGTTATGAAATACAATTTTGATTCAATTTACCTTAATACTGTCCAAGAAGCCTTGCAATTCACGAGATCTTTTAATGTCCACATTTTTTTCTCTGATACATGCATCCAGACACCATGTAAACTTATGACATGGATCTACAGAGATAATATCTTGCACCTGGCAACAAATAGCATATTCAATAAAACTGAAGCGATGCAAATTAAGTTATATACCAAGTTATGGTAGAACATTGCATAGCTCCATATAGAAGTGACGGACTTATAATTGTCTTGGGTTCGATCGCTCCTACATACAGATTTTAATCTTCAAACAATAACAATAAAAAAACGAGCCTCCAGAGTAAAAATTAGATAAGAGATTTACAACTTCTTTCCACAAAAATTATAATTATAATTTGAAAATTTTAATACCCCTAAAGCCATGACACAATGAAATAAACAAATATGTTAAATATATTTACCTCTAAATCATGTAGCGCCATTAACAATTCTGCTCTGAGAGTACAATAATGGATATTCTTTGTGCGTAAAAACAAAGTCCTTAAAAACTGCAGTACCATATCATACAATTTTACACTATGTCCAATCATGTGAGCTAACTTCTGTACAACTTCGCCTTGTCTCCTCACCTATGCAAAATGAGAGAATTATACAATGCGACTTGCAAATTTAAATACAACCAATTATAATATACCTTTGGAGATGGCATAAAAAATAGACTGTTCAAGTTGCGATGATCAAATAGAATCTGTTCTTTCTCAATGATATAACGACTGAACAATGGCGAGACTTCATCGCCAAAAAGACTTTGATTATCCTTCCATATCTGACGTTTTACTTCTGTATCAGCGTCATTGTACATAACTAACACTCGCAAGTATTTGTCATCGATGTGTAAGGTATTCTTCAGAATGCACATAACAACAGGTCGCAAAGCATTGACTCTGACAGCAGGGAAACTTTTCGATAACAATTCCTTCATTCTCTTGTCTCCAGAGGAACCTTTATCTGCTCTTTCTACACCGATCTCATCAATTTGTTTGATCAGTTTCTCCCGCAGCTCCTCGAGAACGGAGGCATGGAAATCTAACCTTCTGACTCCATGCAGATCGAGCAGAGGTAACATAGGCCGCAATGATGGTAGTAATATGCCATTTTCCAGCTGAAATGAAACATTATTTCTATGCAAAATGCTGTGTATTTAAGATATAAACTAACTTATTCTATATTCGATAAATGGTACCGTTGTTCTTTGGTTAGTCTTTTACCTGAAATCCCTCAATAGCTTTCAGTGGATCTGTACAACTTGTTAAAGCGTCTCTCAAATACACTTGTCCTGGTATACCAAGATCCTCCAATCCGTTGCCAGTCTCACCGTTACTCTTCGTTGAATTCATGATTCCGTTTTATTACACAGTATAAAATACCCACCCGATTACTTATGTTGTAACAGATTGAAATAAATCTGTTATTTTCTTACAGGATAAATTTTATAATTCAAACTCGTTAGTTGCTATTAACAGTAATAAATATTTACAAATTACTTGATACTTTTCTGACGCTATCAATCCAGACTTGAAAATACTTTTTTTTGCGTATCGTCGGATGATGATAGAAGAGTGCCTTTGCCTTCAACCTGTCCTTTCAGGTTATATGGCACAACTTGAAAATACAATTATTCCACACACATAAAACCTATTTGGCCATGTGACTATTCACAAACTAATGGCTCCTGCACACTGACGCAGACAGGACGCATGCGATAATAGCCTAATGGCTCCCGCACTGGTTACGTTTACACCGTGCATTTAAGCCGCGGCCTATACAATAGATGTCCTTATTTATCCTGTAGGTTAAACGTAGCCTTTGTTTAATATACAGGATAAACAAGGATGTCTATTGTAAACGTAACCAGAGGCTCCTGCACACAGAATGCGGCAACGCTTGTCACGCAGCGGAAATTTGCGCGAGAGCCAATCAGTTTATTGCTTTTCCATAACCTCGAATCTACAATAGAGTTTTAATGCGGGGTCTACAATGGCTGCGTTCCACTTAACGCTCACAACGCTCGTGGAATCATTTCATCCTTGTCGTTTATCAAATGTTAAACAAGGACAAAGGATGCTCGCGAGCGTTGCGAGCGTTAAGTGGAACGCAGCCAATAGAAGTCGTAGCAATCGTAAGGTCTTAAGTCGTAGAAAATTGATCAATCACAGTCGAATATGAGACGAATAATCAACTGTGATTGGTCAATTTTCTGTGACTTAAGACCCTACGACCGCTACGACTTCTATTGTAGACCCCGCATAAGACTTATACCGTAAGAAATTGACCAATTATAGTCGAATTCGAGGAGAATAATTGACTATGATTCGTCCATTTCTTATGGACCCTTAAAAGGGGTAAAAGTGAAAGAATAATTGGTCGTGTTCAGCAGCCTCTGTTGCGTCATTTTATGCATCATAAAATTAGTTGTAGAATTCATAAAGAAAACTTTTTTTTATTATAATTTTGTTGTGTAGCCTCTGAAATATGATGCTAATCAATAATACTTATTTTTACAATAAAATTTCAGTGTAATTTTAATGAAATTTTCTCCACCACTATTACACTATTCGAATTTACTTGTAGCACTAGTAGTATATTTTTATGTGGGGTGTAAATAGAGCGGACTAAAAAAAAAATTGAGTCGAAAACCATCCTGTACCATTTTGCAATTTTCGTAATAGTTAACAAAATATTAATTACTAAAAGTCGCTGAATATTGGTTTTCAATAATTTTTTACTCAAATTCTATCAACTTAATTTACAGAAAAACAGCGAGAGACAAAAATTGTTTATTTTCTTCTCATAAAGTTCTGAGGTTTTTTAATATCATATTTTCTCATGTTGATAAAAATCTTAAAAATAGTTGCCAATAAGCCAATGAACACAAAGTTACATGTAACGTATCTGTTAGTTGTAATTTCTCACTCAACAATATACCCGTAATATAACACGTGTGTTATGTTACAGTTATATTGTTCAGTGGAAAATTACAATTAACACATACGTTACGTGTAACTTGTATTCACTGGGAAGAAAATGCAGTACTAAAAAGTTGATAAAAAATTCTAAAAAAATTCTTAAAGCTCTATGGAAAGAAAATAAATAATTTTTGTCTCTTGCTATTTTTCTGTAAAGTTGATAGTACTTGAGTAAAAAATTATTGAAAATCAATATTTGATGATTTTTAGTAATTGTGATATCTTGTTAATCAGAATTGGGTAAGTTACTTTTTTTTAAACTAAGTTAAGTTAAAGTTAACAGCTTTGATTGAATTTAACTTAATTAAAATACAAGTAAATTTATAATGAAATTAATTGAATTAAAAGTTAAGTTAATAAAAAAAGTAATTGAAAAGTTAAAAGTTAAATTTGGTCCGAATGAATTACCAAAAAAAGAAAAAGAAAAAGTTTGATGATTTTACATAATTTTTCCTTTCTCACAGCATATTTATTAAAGAATCTGATTATTTTTGTTCACAAGTAACGATATTATACAATATAAAATTACTAAATTATATACTCATTATCCTCTCGCATTGTGTTTGAGGATTGACTTAAAAAAAAATCAAATTAAAAGTTAATAGTTACCGATAAAATGTAACTAAATTAAGTTAAAAAGTTAACAGTCTAAAATGTAACTAAGTTAAAATTAATTAACTTTTTAACTTTTTAAGTTAACTTTTATCTTTTTAACTTAGCACTATCCAACCTTGTTGTTAATTATTGCGAAAATTGCAAAATGGTAGAGGATTTTTCGACTCAGTTTAGTCCGCTCTATCCCTATGCGATAGTTACTTATCAAACACCCTGTATAAATAAAATTAGTTACATGTAATAAAATTTAATTTCTGCATGAATAAGATAAATAATTTTTGTTTTTACGTGTATGAACGCTTGTTAAATACAAATATTGTTTCTTTTAGAAACATGCATGTATATTGTATTTAATTATTGTATTGGGTATGGGAATAAGTTTCCGCCCATTGTGTAGAGAGATGCCGTTAGTAGCACTGCTTGTGTGTTGATAAAACGGCAACATGTATATTTGAAAAGTGTGTGTTCAAGCTTTTGAGCCCAGTAGTTGACGTTCGAAGCATAAACAAGAGTAACTTTATTTCGTTGAAAATGTCGGAATTTATTCCAAAAAAGCAACATTTGCGGGAAATTTTACTCCATTATTTCATTTTAAAGAAAAGTGCTGCGGAAACGCATCGTTTGCTCATAGATATTTACGATGAGCATGCTCCATCGAATACTACTTGTAAAGAATGGTTTCGGCGATTCAACAATGGTGATTTCGACGTGCGTGACAAAGAACGCGAAGGTGCACCGAAAAAATTTGAAGATGCAGAATTGCAAGCATTACTCGAAGAAGATCCATGTCGATCGCTCGATGAGTGGTCAAAAGAATTAAATGTTGATAGATCCATTGTTGGAAAACGTCTACACGCAATGGGAATGGTGCAAAAAGAAGGAAATTGGGTGCCATACAAATTGAAAGAGAGAGACATGGAAAGACGTTTGGTCACGTGCGAGATGCTACTTCAACGACAACAAAGGAAGAGTTTTCTGCATCGTATCGTGACTGGCGATGAAAAATGGATCTACTACGATAACCCTAAACGGAATATCCATGCTTCGAAGGTTATGTTGTCCATCTGGTGGGATCAAAGGGGTGTTGTATATTATGAGCTACTGAAACCGTCCGAAACCATTACTGGCGATCGTTATCGACTACAACTGATATGTTTGAACCAAGCTTTGAAAGAAAAACGACCGGAATGGGACAATAGGCACAACAAGCTGATTCTGCTACATGATAACGCTAAGCCACACGTTGCAAAACCGGTCAAGAAATACTTGGAAAAAGTGAAGTGGGAAATTCTGCCCTACCCGCTGTATTCACTGGACATTGCTCCTTCAGATTTCCATTTGTTCCAGTCCATGCAGTCGGCCCTTTCTGTAGAACGATTCAATTCTTATGAAGATATCAAAAAATGGCTTGATGAATGGATCGCTTCAAAACAACCAGATTTCTTCCTTCGAGGAATCCGTTTATTACCTGAAAGATGGGAGAAAGTTGTCACTTCCGATGGAGCATACTTTGAATGAACTCACTTTATATTGTTTTGTTTAAATAAATACATCTTTTTTACTAAGAAAGGGCGGAAACTTATTCCCATACCCAAAAATAATCTTTATAAACAAATATTTTACACAAACACACACATATATTATATATGTGTATACTATATGTGTGATATATAAAAAAATACTTTATATACATATACAGGGTGTTTCCAAATTAAATGGCAAAACTTCGGGAGCGTGTAGAGGAGTAAAAAACTAAGAAAAAAAGTCCTATAGACATATGCTCCTTTTTGCTTTGTTTCGCAGGAAATCACGAAAAAAGAAAAAAATATATTTAATTTATTATTT
>NW_017257338.1:2490368-2515085 GCF_001594055.1 Mycetomoellerius zeteki
CAGTACTAAAAAGTTGATAAAAAATTCTGAAAAAATTCTTAGAGTTCTATGAGAAGAAAATAAACAAATTTTGCCTCTTATAGTTTTTTTGTAAAATTGATAGTATTTGAGAAAAAAATGATTGAAGACCAATATTCGGCCATTTTTAATAATTAATATCTTGTTAACTATTGTGAAAATTGCGAAATGATAGAGGACTTTTCGACTTAGTTCGGTTCACTCTACCTGCTCACGATTGGTAATTTAATCGGTTAATGACACCCTGTATATATAAGTCATAGTAGATCTTCCTCTTTTTCCTCTTTTCGTATATATTTTCTTAACAATTAGTCCAAAAAATATATATAAAATAAATATTATTTTTACTTAATTTCTTCTTTCTTCTTATACGTATTACTTATTATAAATTTTCTATATGTTATAATATGTGGTAGCATTTATATTTATTTTTATGATACTTATAATAGTCCGAATAGAAATTCATGAATCATCCAACAATTAAAATATGAAGGTAAAATAATAGCAGGTCGTTGCCTGCGTCGTGAAATCAGGCTAGGGCGGTAAAGGTGAAAGGTCAAAGGCAACGGGCTAGCACAGATATCGACTCGGGTGAGATCGAGAAGGCGAGGTAACCGGGTTACAGCCGGGGTGGCGGATAGGCACCCTCCAAAGCGGGTTGCCCTAGAATTCGACTTCGGCGTTTTTGCACACGCGCGCGTCGTTCAACAGCACCCCCTCACCTTTGTATCACTTGCGAGGGTTGCAAAATATGAATAATAATTATATAAATTGCTGTATAAATGCAAACCGCGATTTATTATCGCTGGCGTAACATTTTCCTAAGTTTATATGAATGATATTTTGTAGTATTACATCCCTCTGCAATCCAAATAGAAACATACAAAATTCATTTATATAAATTCTGCCTTTCCTTTGTATGAATTATCTCTCGATAATTATCATTGATCCTAAATCAATTGAGTTTTTTTACAATCATGATCAAATCATGTTTCCTTTTCTTTTTTTTTGCGAATGCGACACTTCCGTGTGAATGCGGTGAAAGTGACAGGTCAGCTGCTGTTATGTTCGCATCCCCGCCTAGATTCAACCCTGCGCGAGGTCCCTACTGCGCTCGCGGTTGCCGATGGTAGAAGGGATGAAGTGGAGAAAGAGAGAGAGAGAGAAAGAGAGAAAAACAGAGAAATAGTGAGGAAGAGAGAGAAAGAAAAGGAGAAAGAGGGTAGAGGCGCGTGCGGTGCGGCTGTCTGCGGCTGCTCGTCCGTCCGTCAGTCGGTAGTCGTGGGTGGTTGCACGCACGCTCGGGGGTGACGGGTGCGTCTATGTTCACGAGGACGATGGAGGTTTCGTGCGCCTTGCTGGCGATCGAGTGAGACGCGCCATTCGTTGAACCGTGTCGCGTCGTCGTCGTTGTCCGTGTACCAAATTGTTCGTGATAAAGAGTGGCACGAACGGACAAGGGCAGCGCATAAAAGAAGGAACCCTCGCGAGCGCAACGGGGTGACAAAATGTCGATGTATCACTGTTTATTGTGAACGAGTCGAGGAAACGAGGCAGAAAGGCAGAGGGAGAGAGACAAACAGAGAAAGAGAGTAAATAAGGGGGTTAATCACGGTTGCGATACCTCTCTCTCTATCTCTCTCTCTCTCTCTCTCGGATTGTTGGTACGCGCAGTCGTTTTTGATGTTGTTGGCTGGCTTGATGCCTGTTTCTTCTTTTTTGTTTGCTATATATTTATTGCTGTTGCTGCCGCCGTTCGCTGCTGCAGCGGTCATTTGCGACCGAATTAAAAAAAAAAGAGAGAAAAAGATGTACTCCAGCATAGCCTTTTTGTTGTCTCGTTGTTGTCGTCGTCGTCTTCGTTGTCCTTAGATTCCTCCAATATAATCATCCTTAGAAAAAAAAGAATTTTCATTGCTGTCGTGAGAGAATGAGAGTTACATGATGTACCCGAGGGCCACCAGCCAGCCTGTAATTTCCTATTTATCACAAGTAGATGATAACATTCTTCTCTTCTTCTTGGTGCCTCTTGCGTGTCGCGTTCGCCATGGTCTACTTTGATACAGCAATTATTCAAAGCCATTACGTCGAATATTTCCCTATCTATATCTTCATGCACGCACATATCCGTCGCCTATGCATGCCGCTTATCCGTTAGGTACCAACTAACTATCCAACTCACCAGTCATGCATTTTTAACCGCCGCAGTGTGGACAACTTTCTTGAAGAACGATTCCGAATCTTCGGGTATAAGCAGCTGATTTCCAATGTGAATAATTTTGTGTTCTGTTTCACCAAGATTAGTAACTTCAACCGCGCTATTATTTATGCAGCACTGAAATTCAAGAAAGAGAGAAAGATAGAAGAAAATGAAGAAAGAGAACTGTGTTAATTAATTATTTGCCGCTTTCTACATTTTTGTAGAAGGGGAGAGATAATTAATCGCACTGCCTCGTCAATTTGAATAACAGTATTAACTCCATTTTCCGTCTTCTTTTTTTTTAAACCGTTTAAATTGTTAGAAATTCTACGTTATAATTGTGTGTTACATTATAATTGTTAAAATTAATTAATTTAAATTTTATATGTACATACAATCGAACTATATTAGATTCATTAACTTCAAAGATTTAAATAAATTGAAATTAAAAATTCAAACAGTTATTGCCTTCTTATAGTGATTGCGTGTATCGATTGATATTTAATATCGATTAATTATTTAATTAATTTAGACTAATAATAAAGTCGGTTTTTTATTTAAAAAGGATTTATTTCTAGAGACAAAAAAATTATTTAATTTTGGAACTAATAGACATTGCTGAAATCAGTCATAAAAGATTGCAGTAATCAATAAAAAGAAATTCGCGCATTTTGCACGTGGCCTGTAATTTGTTTCACTATTCACTATTCTTTTCTCATTGCTTTTTCTTCGCAATAAGCGCTTACAGCGTGTAATCACTAATCAAGTGCACTTTTGATATAAATGTGTGTAAAATGTAAATATGCATAAGGTAGAAACTGCTTCTAATACTTTTTTGAATATTGTAAATAATGGTGTAATATGACAATTATGAATTGTCACAATGCTTAAAGAATATTGTAAACGTGTCTCCCGCACACATACATTGATTAAAATTAAATCTTAAATAAATCAAACATTTTTTTTTACATAAATCAATCAGTTCATGTTGTCTAAATTTATCTTAAGAATGAACCAATAATGTACATGTATATTTTATCAAAATCAAATTTAAGAAATAATTTTTCGAAAGCATTAAATTGCTCCGTAGGATTGTCATTTATTAATGTAAACTGAGTTTTTAAATATTTTAAATTAGTTTTAAAATATTTTCGTATGTAATATAATTTATATGTGTATAAAAAATATTACATAATTACAATTATTGTATTATATACATATTTGCTTAAATTTTAGTTTGTATGTGTATAATTTATGTATATAAAAAATATTACATAATTACAATTATTGTATTATATACATATTTGCTTAAATTTTAGTTAAAGGAACATCATTAATTTGTACAATATTATTTCACTATTCCAAAATTATACTAAATAAAATTTATTTAAGGTGTTCCCAATTTCACAAAAAATTATTTCTTAAATGAACATATAATTATGTATATAGAATTTTCTTGTGTTATGCTAGACTGTAGTTATTGTAGATGTGGCAATTAAATGTAAATTAAACATAAAACGTAACTTTACATTTGATATTCAGCGAACGCATAACCGAAATATTCTAAATAGTACTTTATACGAAAATTACATTAATTACTAATTAAATAATTAATAATCTTGTTTAAATCAAGAAAAAAAACAAATTTTAATCAGATTATTTGGCAGATTAATTTTTTAATTTTATTTTAAGACTGAAGACTGAATTAAATGATACATTGAAAAATACAAAATTAAAAACATTATGCGATATTATGTAAGAATATAATTGTAATTGATTATATAATATTGTAATATATAATTCTTGAATTTTTCCTCAATTTCTACAAATTTTTTGCTTCCTTTTACTCATTTAAGACCTGAGTATTTATTTCGCTTTAAATACAAAAGAAAATACAAAATTAGTAATGACAATTAAAAAGAAGAATAGATCTGTATATATCGTTTCATTCGAGTTTTAGAAATTGAATAAGAAAGAATAAATATTTTCCACCTTTCGCGGAATTAATTACGTACGTGAAAAAAATGGTATAACTTATATCCACTTGCGTACACGAGTCACTAAGCTAATGATGCGTTATGCGTTCGCCAATTAGTGAAAATTTGATCCAACGCAAGATGGATCGCTTTTAATCGTGCTTGCCGCGTAGCGATTTAGAGACGTAGACCGTAATGACGGGCGCCAAAGACGGGCGGAGCTCCGTCACATTTCTTGCCTTTCCAGAGGGGCAAGGAAAAAAGTGAGAGAAAGAAAAGGAAAAGGGAGTGATATTTCCTCGGGATAGAACGAAGGTGCGAGAGACATACACCATGGCAAGGACCGATCATCAACCGATAATGCGACGTAATTCGTAACCGGAACTGGGGGCTGCCCCGAATACGGAGTCGCCTTGAGACGGCGAGCGAAGAAGCGACCCGGTAACCCGCGGAGAGATGTACGCCGCGGCGGGTGGTGCGAGTATCGCCAATCGGAGGAAGCAGAAGCGGCTGCAGCTCAACAAGCAGGTGCCGGTCAACGTCGTTCCGTCAAGACTGAAGACCGGCTTACCGCCTGGCGCGCGTCACCAACAACACTACCAGCATCACCAGCATCAGCACCAGCACCAACACCAGCATCAGCATCACCACCAGTACCATCAGCACCACCACCATCACCATCACCATCCGACCAAGCTCGCCGCCTGTCCGCATCAAGTCGCATCAGCACAGCAAGCCCCGCGAGCGCAAAACCAGGCACTGACGTCGACGTCGTCGTCATCCGCCGCATTCCACCCGGTCATCGACGATCGGCGCCGTCACACCGACCGTCACAAGTCCCAGCAGGTCGCCCCAGTCTCACCGATCCAATTCCCGATCTCACCGCCTCCGCTCTCCCTCGAATCCTCGGCATCCGCCACCACCTTCCCGGCCAACAAGTCCAGCAATTTTCCCTTCCCGCCACCCTCGATCCTCGATCTCCGAGTCTCGCCTCCTACTTCGGAGCTACAGGTGGGTAACATCATCGGGTACTCTCTCCTCATCACCAGCCTCTTTCGGGCTCACGCTGTTCTTTAGCCGCTCTCTCTCTCTCTCTCTTTCTCTCTCTTTTTCTCTATATCTCGCTCAAGTCACCCTTACTATCTTCCACACTACGTTCATGCGTACTTATTACAGAAATCATGCAAGGCGAGATAAATTGTGCCCTCCGCAATGTGCGCAATTAGACAGAGAAAATTATTGAGAGTATTCAGTTTATTATAATTGTTACAAATAATAAAAAATGATTATATAGAAATCGTTACAATATTCATTTGCGTTATTTTTGCTTTATTTTTGCAGTATGTTTCCTTATTCTTTTCAAGTGAATTTCTGTGAATTTCGTTATTATATTACTAAAGTCAGGATAATAGAAGACAACGTTTCCTTATCGCCACAAATTTTGGGAAGAGAATATTTATTTTAATTTTTCAACTTCAGTTTTGTGTGTGTCTGAGCACACAACTGATCGAAAATTCGATCACTTTATATTGTCATCTCTGCCAAGTGCAATCATTGAATTAGATTAACGAGAATTACTAGCTCACTTCTCTATCGCTTTAGCGCGACTCACCCTCACTCAATGCGTATATGCTCCCTCTGATTGCACCACATCTCTTTTGCCGGCACTTCGTACAACGTTATATAGTAAATAGCAATCGATCGGCTGTCTGGTGGCGTATTACACGCGATAAACCCGTCGAGAGCAGCGTAAGAGAGGCGACAGATTCTCTATGCCCGAATATCTCCCAAGCCCCCAAATTGGCTAAAGACTCGTAATATAATTTCAGTATAGCGTGAAACATGCTTGCCACGATTATCATCGACGAGAACGAGCAGCGATCGATGCCGATGGCGGGTAGCGCAACATTAGATCGGTATCGATCGCTGATGGAGCTTTGAGGTGGACTGGTCTCTTCGCATCGTATCGGGAGAAAGGAAAAAAATAAGAAAAAAGAAAGAGAAAAAAAACTGGGCAATCAGGGGGCTGAGATCTCAATCGATAGTATATACAAATGAACGAGCGGGATGCAGGCTGCTCTATTAATTAGACGAGATAGACGAGATAAACAGCGATTACGGGGGGGTAAGATTGGTAGAGAATTACCTTCCAATTTTGCCACCAGACTCATTCCGCCGCTACCACGGTATCCCCCACGATCTTACATATACGGGGTAAGTATCAAGAGTTCACGGCCGTCAAAAAAGCGATCTTGATCCCTTCGTATAAACTCTATAAATTAGGATCGCGCAGTTCTTCTGAATACCAATACCTAGAACCGAACTCGTTATGAATAAGGCTTGACGTAAAAGTTTTACGAAATCGCGTACGTGCATACCTCATTGATCAATATTCCTTCGGGCCAATTACGACGAAATCAATCGGGCAATCATGAAGCAAATATATCAATCGTTCAGATAAATCATATATTTCTTCGCTATACCATCTACTGAAATAATTTAATACTTCGTTCATTCATGTAAAGCTCACATCAATGTTCAAAGGAGCTACAAAGGGTTTCATACTGAAGGGTTTTATGTTGTGTCTATTGCTTATCTAGAACACTGTGAACTTCCCACGGAATTTTCTTGTAGAATATAAAGTAGTTACGAGATACAATAAATTAAAAGAATGTACGCTTCAATGAGAGTACTTACATTTTAACGGAAGATCATGCGATTCATTGGCCTCAACAATTATTTATAATGATATGTCTGAGAATTACGTATTTCAGTGCGGCGGTCAGGGACCTGGCGGCAAGGCGGCGTGGCAAGGATGCAGCAGACCTTCGCCCCTTCCCTTATCTCCCACATCGCCTGGATACAGAACGAAGCAATGCGAAGCACATCGACGATGGATGAAAAGAAACAGGGTAATTTTTTTTTGGACACTGATACAATATGTTAAAAAAAAAGGAGAGATGAAAGAAGGATGTTTATAATATTGCCCACTTTCAGCAAAATGTTTATTTTGCAACTATTAAATTTTCCTTTGCGTTGGTTGGATTATACTTTTAAATCTAGAGGAAAAAATTTTAAAATGTTAAAACCCGAATAAAAATTTTTATGCTTGGAACTGGAAATTGTAAAAATTTACACAAAAATATTATTAGGCATCAAGACTCGCCTTCATCGAATATGGTCTTCTTCACTCATTTGTGTTGAACATTTCTCGGTCCATTTTCACATAATAGAAAATTTAATGTTAAAATTTAAGAAATCCTGTCTCAGCAAAGAAAACTTTCAACAGTTGCAAAATAAGCATTCTGCTGGATGTGGCCATTTAGAGAAAATAAAAATGATATAAGAAATCGTGTACTTCAGATAAGAGACGCCAGTTACTGCTACGGAAGCAGCGGCGAGGACGACGACGAAGATGACAGCAGTAACGCCATTCATCAGCGAGGCGAGGTCAGTGCGGCGGTCAACACCGTGCTCTACGTCGGTTTGGGGACCACCGCGCTCGGTTTAGTTATCTCATTCGTCGGCACCGGGGAGAAGGGCTTCCTGAGCCCGCAGCTGAGGCTGGTCGGCCCGTCGTTACTGTGCGCCGGTTTGCTGTGCTGTCTGTTCCGCGTGTTGCTGTGCCTCTGCCTATGCCACTGTGGTCAGTGTCGCTGGCGATTCTGTCAAGTCGCCTCGCACAAGGAGAAGGCGAGGAAAGCGGACACGCAACCGGGACCGGGAACGTTATCGACCGCCTCGCTATTGCCGCCGTCGATGCACCAAGAACGGGAACGTCCAGTCGCGCCCACGAGCCGCTCCATGTCGCCGGCGACGAAGGGACACGAGCTCTTGCTTTCACCTGCCCAATTACCGGAGTAAAAGACAACGTGATTCGCGCGCCCACGAACATTTTCTACGAATGAATTCTATATACCATACGCCGATTTACTGCCGGTTCACGCCCGATTGCTCGATCCTAGTTTCCGTTATGGCCTGAACCGCGAAATTTCGCAGCCTAAAAAGTAGCCTAAATGCGTTTTAGAATTTAAACTTAAACAATAGAAGAATAAAAAAATCGGCTGTTTTTTTATCCTTGTTTTCGAAAAAGTAAAGGAAAACCAACTACGTCGACCGGGTCCCGTTCGCGAAGCCTTCTGATTTATTTACGCTCACGCTTACAAGCTTCTTTACAAAGATTAAAATTATTTTATCTCTTATATACTTTATCTGAACCGAATCTTATTATGATCATGGATGTTAATGTTAAAACTTAAAGATACTTTGCTATGCTTATTGCTAGGCAAATACCGTTCCTTTTTTCCACATGATTGAATCTGTATGTTATCATCTGCATGCCCATGTTTCACAGATCACAGTGTCTCTGAACAAATACGATAAATACTTATATCAATATCACTTTAACTCCTAATGATCAGGAAAGTTGAAACTGCATCTGCTCGTTCGACGAGTAACTGTAGATGACAGACGAGTCGGAAGTGCTCACGCTGGACGCCGTCGCGGTGATAGCAAACAATTGATCCTCGTACATGCTCTGCGGCTCTGTTTTTCCATTGCCAGTGGCCGTTGCGTTGGGCGGGTTGTCACCTTTTGTTGCTTCACGATATTTTTGCAGGTACACTTTCAAAGGCTCGACATAATTATCGAAGCCGAGCGTAGTCATGGCAAAAAGAATGTCTTCACCATTGATAGTTTTGCGCTTCTCCATGTGACACCTGTCGCTCGCTTCTGAAGTTATGAAGGAGATAAATTCTGACACGCACTCCTGAACACATTCACGCGCATCTTTGGCAATCTTTCCGGACTCTGGAATGGCTCTCTTCATGATTTTGGCAACGTTTGCTATCGGCAAGAAGCGATCCTGCTCGCGAAGCGGCCCACCGCCGGTGGAAACTCCAGGGCTCTGCAAAGGATCCCCCGTGCCATGATTCGAGTCGTCCGTGTTTTCGGGATCATCTGTTTAAAAAAAAGCATTTATTAAGATTTATACATTGTCTTACTATCCAAGGGATTTGACTTGTAATCTGGTCCGCGACGACTTACAAAGGAGTTACCATGTAAATATACTATCTAAATACAAGTATCAATCTTTTCGTAAGTACTTAGAGTTGATATGTTCCCATACCTTTGTATTTCAATAATACAGTCTACGTAAAAGTTCAAGATAGCAGGTATGTGCTTTCTTGACAAATGTTTATTATGCTTCATGTCTCTAAGACGAGCAACAGATAAAAATCATGTGTCGACGGTGAAAAAGTTAGTGATAATGATACAAAGTCTGTGTTTTATAGTTAAAAATATGATATTCGATAAAAGCGAGAAAGGAAGTTCTAACGCAGCCCAGTGCAGTAATAACAAATAAATCTAAAATGAAATTTAAGTGTAAACACACTACAGTATTTAAAAAATTGCTATGATAGGAATAGGTTCTATCAATCCAAGACGATCAGAGGTACGTCCCCAAGATAACTGATGGATGAAAATTATTCGTTGAAAGTGGAAAATTTAGTTTTAAATACAAAACGATACTCAAGGTGCACGAGGGGCAAACTGCAGTATAAACACATTGTGGTCCGAGTAAATAGCCACATACTTGCATCCTTCTTTTCCACCCAGAAAATCAGCCTGATCTATCTTGATGTAAACTCGATGATACAAAATACAAGATAATATTCAGTGAAACTCTCGAGCATCTCAGCTACTTTGCCATTTTCGAAGTTGATTCTCGGGGCTCGGGAGGGAAACGCTAACCTACCTTCCATGTCATCCGACTGTACGCCAATGTAGGATCCCGCAACGGTATTTCCACTCAGAAACGTCGATCCTAGAGGACCATCATCGCCGCTTTCGCCACTGTTTTCCATCTCCGGTGTAATCCGCACGTGAAGCAGATCGAACAATTCAGGCTCCTTTAACCTTTTGCTACCTTTGTTTGTATGATGTTATAAAAGCTAATTAAGCCAGTGGCTGCGTGTGTAATAAGTACGTATGTATTACAAGTGTATGTATGTGCTGATGCACACAACAAAAGCAATTACAAATCGTGATTGCGAAAGCATCCAGAATACTCCAGAAGCGTCCCGTTTAATCACTTTGATCACTTTGACCAACCTTAACCACGTCGAGATCGATCGCAGCCACTCGCAGTGACCGGTACTTGGAATTTTTTCACTGGACTGACCAATCAGAGAGGCTCGTGATGAATTTGGCCAATAGGCGACCAGCTATAGCCTTCCGGAAGCGGCTCTAGGGACTTTTCGTAAATTACGGAAGTTAGGCACTACGAATGCGCGTCACGTTCAAATATTTGGCCTGTTCTTTTTGGCTGAACTTTTGCACCAGTTTATCTTTCTTCCTCTTTTTTCCTCCTGGAGAGAAAAGGAAGAAAGATGAACTGGTGCAAAAGTTCAGTCAAAAAGAACAGGCCTATAGTCTTAACGATTTCAACTGTGCCTGACGATTTCAAATTTTACTTTTCTTTTTTCACTAAAACCACCGACGATACAATTTTGACTCATGATGGAAGAAATCAATATTATAGGATCATTGGGAGCTCATTGATCGGTCTTCATTGATCGGTTTTTGTTTCTGAGATACTCACGGATTAAGTAAAAAGGAGCATTCTGACTAATTGCTTATAACTCTGTTAAAAATCACCGTACAGTAATTTTTAAAAAAGATTTCTAAAGCTATAAATCTTTGCTCTATCGAATGGTATAATCGCTAATTTTTTAAAAATATTGTAAAATATACTGAAAAAGGAAAACCACCCTTTTATAATACGAGAAACGGTCATTTCATTTGTACCAACCTAATATTATTTAATTTGATGTAATTTGCTTATCCACATTTAATGAGCGTCTTGAAGTCAAAGTTTCCATTTGCTCTTCAATTGTATTTAATTGTATATTAATAAAATATTAAAAATATGTAAATAGAAATAATTTTAATAATATAAATGATATAAAAATAACTCTTCATTAACTAAAAATAGGAAATTATCAAATTATCACCTTCAGCAGTTTTAACAGAATACTATCGGTGTTAAAATTCTAGTGTTAAAATATCATCATAGTGTTAAAACATCACACCGAAAAATAAATAACATGTCTTGTCAGGAATATTTCTTTATTTGATGAAAATAAGCTTTTATGATACAACAAAATGTTAAATGCACTGCTTCAGTTATTTTCTTTAAATGCTTTGTGATCTTATCGATTTCCACAGTTAAATGGAAATAGGCAAACAGTTTTATAATTCTTTCTCCTCCTTGGTTGTGCCACTCTCGAATTGTGTTCTATAGAAATCGTTGGCAGCGTCGATAATCGACTTGATCTGCACAGTCGCGATCTTTATTATACGTTGCAAATAATTTGTAGTCTGTCGATGATAATTCTTCAACGGCAGCCCCGATAACGTCTGCGCATTTTGCAGAAATGCGTCTGTCTGTTGCTCATAACGCCATGAAAGCATCACCATCGCTACGGTAAATAACGAGCTGATCACGAAGAACCATACGATTACGCACGTGAAAGATCGGCATAGTCCAGTACCTGGATCACAAACAGTATGAAATAATACATGATAAACGATTTTTTATTTACGAACTAAAAAATTATCAAGATCAGTACTTATTTACCTGTCGATTCATACGATTTACGCGTAGATGCATTATTGGACGATGATCCCGTTAATCTTACACTATCGCTATTGTCCTGCAAGCATCCCTCACTTTGTGTTGGAGAATCAGTTTTATTTCCGTTCATTTTCTCCCTTTCCACGTCCTTCTTCCTTTTTTTCTTCTTGTTCTCCTTCTTTGTACTTGGTATCTCCTTGTTTGCATCGCCTGAAATATGTAGTAACACATCAGTAAATATTAATTAACTCTTAACTGTAATGCCAGTGTTACAATTTCATCACACTTATATGCTTGTTTCTACTAATGTAGATTTTTATAATTTTATTCTGTAAAACTTTTTGAGTGAATCTCACTCTAAAAAGTGAAATATATGTTACTCTTAAAAATTGAAAATTGAGCTATTTTTTAAGACTGGCTCAATTTTCACTCTAAAAAAAATTAGAGTATAAAATTAATCTACATTCGTGGAAACAGGCATTAGACTGGGTTGTTCCATCTTTTGATAAATCTCAGCTCATTCAAATTAGAGGAAGTCGCTTGCCTTTGCAAAGCAATTGAACAAGGAAACTTTCGTCATTATTGGCAGTTTCCCTATTCAATTGTCTCAGCTCACTCTCTCTTACTCTCTTATTTATCGATTAGAAAAATTAATACATTATCTAAAGATGGCAACCAGTTCTTAACAATATAATATGATTGTATGTAACAGTTACATTATTGAATGTAAAATTATAACATCAATATTTATGTTACTGTTAGTTACTACTATTTACTAGGATTATGCAAGGCTTAAATGACTGTGCAACGAGCGACGCACACCTGTGACATTATTTAATCTACGTAATTTCTCTTCCTCGATGACAAGTTTAACATTGGACAAATAAGTGACGATATTACGAGCGCATGCCTGACACTCGCGCATATTACTGCATGGTCCCGCAACACTGGCTACAGCCTCGGTCAAAGGGTTTTCTTTCAAATCCAACCACCTTAGATTTTTTAATTCACTTAAGCTCAGAGGTAATCTGCTGATCTATAAATTATGCAAATTATGTACAATTTTGTCAAAGGATAAAAGGAGAAAGCAGTTTACCTTATTAGCGTATAAATCCAAATGTTTCAATTGAGTCATCTCGCCAAAATTTTTAGGAAGTTCGGCCAACATATTTCTGCTGAGATCCAATTTTACAATTTGTTTCAAGATAACAAAGGTGTCCTGCAAAAAATTCAATGTCCACAATAGCACACAAATATTTAAATAATAAAATATTTAAATTACATAAAAATCTCTGAATTTTATATAGTCCAATAAAACGTACCGGCAGTGAAATCAGAAGATTGGTTGATAAATTGACATTTGTGGCTTTCCTAAGAGACGCCTGAAATATAACAGAATTTATGAGGAATATTTGTTTTTAAATTACTCTGCAAATTACTCCTATTCTATGACACTTTATATACAATAAAATAATTATATTAATTATTTTATAAATTAAACAATGTTTGCGTTCCTCAATCTGTGCTAAAAAAAATTACATAAAAGATATTTTAATATTCTATGTACTAAAGTATAAATTTATTCAATATAAGTTATTCTAATATTCCATATAGTAAAAAGAGTTAGTAGATTTCTATAAACGTTTCATTCAGTTTAAAAAAAAAAAAAGAACTTACGATTTCTCGCACAGGCACTTCCTCCAAATCGCACAAGCTGAGGTCCAGGGTGTCCTCCTTCAGCTTGTCCTTCACGTCCTTCAGCTTCAGTTTGATGGTCATGTCTGTCGGACCTTGTGTGAAACGCGAACGTAGGCCACTCCGTGTGTCTGCGACGTCAGATCGCGATTATCGAGCCCCGCGCACATGCCCCGGCCCCGTAACGTACACGTAAGCAGGTGCACGTATCCGGGAGCGCGCTTGACATGTAATGAGTACACCCCAAAAGGCTCACGTGGGCGGTGGGCGTTGAACGCCTATTAACGGCTAACGGGTGTTAAGTGTTAACGGGCCGATAACCGCGCCGACTCGTCTGCACTTGTCCCTGCGACCTCGCGTTTTTCGATCGCGCGTTTCGATTGCTACCGACAAGGATAAATTGCGTGTTTTGCGCGACGTGTCAACGAAAGAGGGAGAAAAGGAGAGAGATGGAGAGGTTTTCTCTCCTCGTCGACTCGCTCGTTAGCCAAATCTGGCCAAACTGCATTTAGCTCGTCGGTTAACTCCGACCGCCGTCCTCGGTTTTTCACGATCTCTATATTTCCTTTATTTTGATCTCAGCTGAACAAAATCCTTTTACAGGGCATTCTAGATCCTTTCTTTTTCTCTGGAAGATCACTCGCCTATAGTAAGTACAGTAAGAGGCATTAGAGCTGCAGCGTGCGTATCAGTATGTCTCTCAATCGGATTTGAAAAGTGTACCAGATGAGGATGTATTGATTTTACATGTTACAAGGTGCTCAATTTTGTAGATTACTGAGGAGGTAGTAAACATTCGAAATTTACGAGACTCGGATCTATTGAATCATAAACGTTCTCGCGACAAAAGATATAGCAGCAAATTCTAACTCTTGAAAAAAAAAACATTTTCTATATATAAATCAAAATGTCTACGCGATATATGAAAAAGGTCTACGGCAGCGATGTGACTCTGGAAACGGATAACGACAACACGAGTGACACAGAAGTAGCCAGCAACACCAAGTCCAAGTCTTTCAATGTTTTCGATGTGGTACGTAAAACTAAACATTGTCACATCGTTTTGTTCTTTTCTAAATGAAGTCATACAGAACATAACATTAAAGTTATGTCCACAGTTGAACTCTGATAAGGAGGATACTGATGACAGACAGGAAGATGAAGATCTGGTTACAAACAGTACAGATTACAACGATACAAAACGTAGGAAGAAGAAAAAGCATAAGAAGTTGAAGAACGAAAGAGTCAAGAGTCAGCAAGAACACGATGCAGAATGTAACGAGAACATAGACGAGATTGAACGAAGTATAAGAGAGGTGAACAAATTGCTTGGGGAACCACTACCAGGTTGCAGTACTCAAGTTTTGGAAGCGCAATTGGTCGATGATGTATCTAAGGAAGATATATTAACTGTACAGCGTAAACACTTAAATCCATGTAATGAATTGAAGAAGATATTTGGTAGCAAAACTATAGAGGCTGAACAAAGGTATAATTACATCTATACGTATAATTATATGTACTCGTGTATAAATGTACAGTTAATGTTTGTATTTATAAGTTTTTGTTGAGCGAAGAATACTTTTACAGCAAGAAAAATAAAGGCCGTCCTGGAAATTTAAAGAAAACACGATTGATTTGCCCAGACGATATTCCTTGGATACCAATAAAAAAATCTGGATTATCCATGTCTTTAGATCCAGATCACTCTACAGAGACCACGGAGAATGTACTTTATTTTGTATATGAACATAGTGCTTCGTACAAAGAGGTACAACAAAAATTCTTGCAAGCTGTTGAAAGTCTGAATCCAGAGAATATAATTGTAAGTTAACATGCAGTAACATTAGTGATATGATTTAATGTTTCGCATTTCTGGCATAGAGTATCTTTAATTGTTTTATCACTTTATGAGCTTATTCACTAGATAAAAATTGTTTACTTCAAAATTTATTCAATATATAAATGTTAATATAAATTACTATGTTTCAGACTATAATGAATATCCATTCTTACCATATAGACACCCTCCTGCAAGTATCCGAAATGTGTAAACTAACTGAAGATTTAGCACATGCAGCAGAGTTTATCAAACGGGCTCTATACTGCTTAGAATGTGCGTTTCATCCATTCTTCAATGTAACAACTGCGAAATGTCGATTGGACTATAGGAAGCAACAGAATCGTGCACTTTTCATAACACTTTTTAAACATCTTGGATTTGTCGGTGGACGTGCTTGCTATAGGTAAATATGCACGAATCGAAGGAATATCGGCAAAAAGATGTAAGAATTTACATTAATTTCAATGAAAATTTCAGAACAAGCTTGGAATTTTGTAAATTACTTCTGTCATTGGATCCTGAAGGTGATCCATTAGCAGTGGTTTTGTGCATTGACTTCTATGCTTTAAAAGCCAAAGAATATGAATGGTTCATAAAGTTTTGTAATCTGTGGGAGGACTCCAGAAATTTAACTCAATTACCAAACATTGTGTACAGCCTAGCTTTGGCTCATTTTCGTATGGGAAATAAAACTGATGCGGATAAACTTCTGCAAAATGCTCTTATCATGTTTCCAGATGTATTGACGCTCTTAGTGGATCAATGTAACATACAAACAGACTCGGAGGTATCGTAAACTTAAACAAAATTTTGTCTTGAATATGACACTTTTTGAAATAATTATTTCACACACACACACACAGAGCAAAATAAGTGTTTTAAAGAAATTATAATTATTTAAATATTTTTAATTTCTTAGATAAAGGCTTATGACTTCTTCTACCCCCATGCCAATGCATCACCGGCTCTAGAGAAGCTGCAAAAATTATATGTGATGCGTAGCTTCCATCTTTGGAAGGAGACAGATATTTTACCGTGGCTGGAAGACTGTGTGTGCAAAGTGGTAGATCGAGTCGAAACTAAAGATGATTATGTCAAATACTGTGCAGTAAAGCGTAGCGTACGCTATCGGGGAAAGCTGCCAAGGAACATTTTGAGGCACATTATACTTTCAGAGGTACAGGGAGTTATGGTTCACATTGAGGAGGTAATGTCTTGTATTCTGCATACTGTATTAAAATGAAACATATTAATACAATTTTATTAAAATTTGTATATTGCTTATTCCAGATCCAGGACGAAGACCCAGTGTTGTCATATGATCCATTACCACCACTAGACAGCATTAATATTTATAAAAAGCCTACAGCAAACAGTAGACCAGACAGTTCAAATATCTTTTCTCTTTTTTTCTCTTCGCTTTTCAGGAATATCAATGGTGCAGCTGCTGCTTTGAATGATTTGAATTTACTGTAAGTACATATACTAAAATAAAAATAAAAACAATGATTATTCCGAAAGATGGGAACATGTAATATCTTGATTATCCTCTTAGTTTTTTAATCACTGACTTATATAATTAAATTACTTAAAATAAGTTATCAATTATGGGTTATTGTAAATTATAAATCATAGACGATTAATAATATAAGGGGTAATATGATTATAATTATTTGACTAAGTAACGAAAGCGCTAAGATCAAACTCATATCGTTTAGACTTTCATTACTTAATTGTGCATTCATTATATTATGATCTTATGACATTTTGTTTGTAATTGTTTGTTTAGTGAGGAAAATGATGACCACGCATAATGACAACTGTTTCTAATTGTGTGGAACTTGACAACATCAGAGAAGAAATCTATGCAAATTGTGCAGTTTTAAATAATACATATACATCGTTTCAAATAGTACATGTAAAAACGCAAAAAAGGAGAGTTAATACATATAATAATTAAATAAGAAGGTAATTCCAGATTCATTCGATGTATAAAGAAATTTCATATATAAAATTGAAGTTTTGTTAGAATTTTTGCTCTATGTAAAATTGCTTCTATGGTTGCATTCTCTTATATATGCATCACTATATTAAATAACAAATAATTATTTGTAACATTATTATAAATCTGTTATATACGCATTTTTTAAAATCTTGTAAATATGATAAATATATCTATACTGCAGTATATAAATAAAATACATAGTGAATTCTATGCACCTCATACTCAGTGTATACAAGTATGTGACGTACATCATGAACGATGATTGATTAAATTTCAAGAACACGAATAAATGTACATTAATTTTCATAATCTAATCATAGATTCAAGTCATGTACTCAAATATGCCGACATGATTCTGTAAAAAGAAGTATAAAATATGAAGTGTACCAACAAGTCGGAATCTTCGAATTATTTTTAATTGCATTTAGCACCATGTTAAAAAAACGAAGTAAAAAAAAAAATATCAGATAATCCTTACATTCATAAATGACAATACTTTTAGAAATGATTTCGATCATCGCGCTCGCCCCATTTATTTCTTAAACCATACTGTGAAATACGGGATTATAACGACAAATTCCTGGACCGTATTCTTGGTATGCCTTCTTTGTGTGACAAACCGTATAAAATTCTGGATCACTGGCCAGTAATGCACCACCATACCATACTGCACAACGTTGCTTATGATGCGATATTACACGAACATCTATTGGTTTTGGCTGGAATATAAATAGAATTTAATAACACAAAGTATATTATATTTTTCTCATAAAAATAAGTTGTTATCATGATCTACCGTGATATGGCTGCCGCTTAGCGTTTCACTAAGCTTAAGCCGCGTGTCTACGATTTTCTTGATGTCGCGTTGTAATCGTCTACCAAAGTCTTTAAACATGGTGGAGCCACCCGATAGTACAATATTACTGTATAATGGTCTTCTAACGTCGATTGGGCAGTTTTGAATCACGTCGTCAACAATTTCATTGAGCGGCGTTGTAAAGTCCGGATTGGAAAACTGAAATATTGAGATACAGAAAATGTAGGTATTGATTATAGGTCTGTTCTTTTTAGTTGAACTTCTCGCATGGTTGATCTTTTCTTTTTTTTTCCAACATGGAAAAAAAAGAGAAAAGATGAATTATGCAATAAGTGCAGTTGACAAGAACAACTTTATATAAATTAATAGTTATATGTATATAGGCAACTTACTTCGGGATGGAAGAATATTTCCGGTCCGAGAAACCTTTCGTATCCAACATCCACCACAAAAGGTTGTTTGGTGATATTGTTAATACCTTCATATTTCTTAATTTTCGTAGGATCGCTATCATATTTGGCAAATTCCTTCGATATATCCGGGCATATGTAACAATACTTCTCTTTGATTGACTTTGCTGTTTCTAATGATTGTTCAGGCGGTATCCCAATCTCTCGTTCCCTCAGCAGACTTTGTATGAAATAGGTAATATCGCGACCAGCGATAGGAATGTGCTTTATACAACTTCCTATGACAAAACCTTCTGCCTATAAAAATGCAATAACTTAGATTCCAAAAATACGACTTTAATACAAGATATTCTGACATTACACGTTTTTATACGTACTACTGGAATCACATGAGTAACACCGTCTCCGCTATCAACAACAACGCCTGTCAAAGTACGGTCCTCTACGTTCTTGGCTGTCCATGAGGCTGCTAAGGCAAGAACGGCTTGCACAGCTATGTAAAGTCCCGGCACATTAAACGACTCGAACATAATTTCTGCGGTGTATTCCCGATTTTCTGGCGTGTTTAAAGGTGGTTCAGTTAAGAGAAAATAATGATCCTCAGGCTCTGACCTTAAGTATTTGAAAATGCATTGTTGTAAAAATTTTTCCATCAAATCCCAATCCTCTACTAATCCATGCCTCACTGGATACTGCAAATTAAGGATTAAAATGCATTTGATAAGCGTCATTCATCCAGAAGAAAAAAAAAACAATCTTGCATCAAACAAATGGGTTGCGAGTAAATACTTTAACCGAATATCCAGTGGCTTCGAAAGCTTCATCCCCAATGTAAGCATCCAAATCTTCCACGCCTTTTGTAATTCTTCTTGCATTATTGTCGCCGACTTTAGCTGTCTCCTTGATAGCGATTGCTGACGGTATAGTCAGCTGGGGTTCCTTATTACCAGCAAATCCCAGTTTCGTGTACCTGAGATAACGCCGTGATTAGATAAGGTTTGCCTGTGATTAGCCTGGTTTTTCAAGCTAAACTTTTTACAGTTCATTTTTCCTCTTTTCCTCTACATGTTGGAGAAAAAAAAGAGGAAAGATGAACTCTGAAAAAAATTGAAAAAGAACAAGCTTGATAATCACGAGCGAGAGGCATTGAGCGTATCATGATTGTGCGTGGGCGGCAAATATTTTTACGCAAGTCGATACGATTTCGTCATGGGACGAAAAAGATTCTTCATCATAAAGAAAGCGAGATGCATGTGAATCATCGAGGGGTGAAGGGGGTTTAGTTCGCAGCGGGTTTGGCCGAAGTTTACAAGCACAGATCTTTGCACGATGCATAAAGCATAACAGAATCAACCGATCAAAGTCATTCATTTCATGAAAAGAAAAGATGATTGATTAATTCTCTTATGCATTATGCGTTATGCAAAGGTCCATGTTCCGGCCCGAAATGTCATCGATGACAGATCGGTTGACTACTTAACCTAAAACCTAAAATCGACTCCACCCTCTTCCAAGATCGATCACGCCCGTTTTATCGTTCCGGGGTGGTGCTTACCCTGTGCCCACGTCGATGACGCACGCGGGGAGACGTCCGAGCATGATTCCGACGCTACCGATTGCTCTTATCCCGGCAAATGCCTGACAACGGTCGCGGCTAACCAAAACGATACCACGCCTCTTGTCTCGACGCCCAGCACGCACGTTAGCGACACCCGGTATGTGGCCTCGACGCGAGATATCGCGATATCGCGATCGCAGCGCATCTATTGAGCGCGTTCAGTACCACGACCGCTCACTGAGCGCTCAGTGAGCTCTTGCATCTGATTGGCATATTCCGTTAGAACTAAAAATATAGACCAACAGATACAAGAGCTCCCATTACGAAAGGAAAGCTTTCGAATTTCGATGTTATTGCAAATGGTTGCGTTCAGCAGAGAAAACGCTTCCCGTACAATACGCATGTCGGAAAAAAGACACAAGACATCTTAAAGATCCCTGAAAGACATCTTATGACCCTTTTTTTTTAAAGTCTTAAACTCTGGTGAAAATTTTTCTCATAATTTTTATACGAATTGGAACATTTTTTAGAAACACTCAGAAATATTCGGAAAGTTTACATCTCTCAGAATTTTTCATACAAGTGAATTCTGAAATATTCTGAAATTTCTCATCCCATAAATTATTCTTACAAAAAGTCTTAGAAATCTTACGATATTTATAATTAACATAATTGAAAAATTCTGAGAAAAGATGTAATTTTTCTGAGAAGTGTTCTAATTTGTATAAAAAATGTGAGAAAGTTATATATAAAATTATATAGAAATTTTGAAAAATTATACGAAAAGTTCTGTGAAAAATTTTCACCAGGGAAGACATCTAAAAAACGCCTTAAGGTATATATGTCACAGGTATATAAGGTCTTATGTCACAATTTTGTATTTTTGTTGTTTGAATTATCATAAGAATACTGTGTTACCAGTGGGAAATATTTGTATACCGTCCGTATGAATACCGCTCTAAGGCTGGTATTCATAGTCGGTTCTTATTTCAAGACCGTCTTAAGTAATGTCTCAATATGCTAATGCGGTTCTCTGATTGGTTCGTGACACCTTAAGATTGAACTTAAGACGATCTTGAATATAAGAACTGACTATGAATATTAGTCTAAGGCCGGTATTCATAGTCAGATCTTATTTCAAGACCGTCTTAAGTAATGTCTTAAGATGCTAATACAGCCCTCTGATTGGTTCGTGACATCTCAAGATTGAACTTAAGACGGTCTTGAATATAAGAACTGACTATGAATACCGACCTAAGTAGTTCAAGATATATGTTTCGTGCCTGGGAGCGACATGTTGAAACTTATTTTGCACTAAATGGGTGCATTCAGTACCACGACCGCTCACTGAGCGCTCAGTGAGCTCTTGTATCTGTTTGGTCTATATTTTTAGTTCTAACGGAATATACCAATAAGATGCAAGCGCTCACTGAGCGCTCAGTGAGCGGTTGTAGTACTGAATGCACCCATTTATATCATATACATTAAATGTCCATATCGTGCTATGAAAACAGAAGACATTGAAGATTGAAAATTTTTGAAGATTAAAATTCGATCTTTCAGATAACTTGATTCTCTCCTCCGTTTTGATCATTGTGATAGAACAACGAGATTACCAACTCACATGTGTACCTGAGTGCACCGAAGTGTTTGTGTTTGTGCATGCATATGTTAAGAGTCAAGCCCAAGAACTGTCAAAAATGGATGTTAAAGACGGTGGACGATAATGCGGTTAGTATTGTTATAATGTCAAATAATTAATTGCTAATCAATTTGTATGATTTAACATTTTAGAGAGAAAAAGAGAGAGTTCATGTAAGTCTTAATTTAACAGATATGGCGATGCAAAACATTGACCTCGTCAAGACGAGGAGTCACTCGTTAAGAAGTAAATTTGAGTAGATTATCTGATTGTCTTGAGGAACATGGACCGAATCCCCGATGACCAAGGACTTCTGTTTCTCGCCATTTAGTGAGATACAGTTAGGAGCGCAACAAAGCACTGACCCAAATCACATCCGAAGGTTTGATCGAAGGATGCAAAGGATGCCTGACATTTTCCTGGGAAACAGTGGCACTCTTCATCGTTCCTTGATGTTTATATTGAAGCTCGGCTGGCAGTCTAGATTTCGCTTGCCTGTGCTTCTGGTTATCGTCTTCGTTGCCATGGATTACAGACTGCAGCTAGAGATCGAATTCGGAGACAATGCGGACCAACATGATGATCTGTGATTGAAACGGATGAGATCAGATCGATGTGATAACTCTTAATTTGCGTATCTAATATGTATATATATATATATAACTAGAATGAGATAGTTTCTACTTTGGTCAAAGTAGAAACACGACTTTACTCAATTAGTACGTTTGAAACGTAGCATCAACTGTTGACGATTGATAGCTATTATACATTTAAAAAAAATTCAAGTTACAGGTGCAATTTTACGCTCGGTACAATATATGTAACTAGAATGAGATAGTTTCTACTTTGGTCAAAGTAGAAACACGACTTTACTCAATTAGTACATTTGAAACGTAGCATCAACTGTTGACGATTGATAGCTATTATACATTTAAAAAAAATTCAAGTTTCAGGTGCAATTTTACGCTCGGTACTTGTTTATTATTAGCATTTGGGCTTGCCAGACTGACATATGCATTTGACGTATATATATTAATTTAAGAATTTTATAATATATTTAACTTATCTTATACATGTATCTTATAACATATTTATATTATGAATTATACATTGTCCAAATTAACCTGATAAGAGAGAGCATAATTTATATAATTTCAGTATAGAAATATGTAATGGAGGATAGGATTTTCAAATAGGACTTTCAGAAGTCTTTGAGAAAAGTAGAGATTTTTTAATCTCTTAAGAAAATGAATACTAATAGTAAGATTAATAAAAGCTTATGAAATATATGAAGCTACATGAAAGGAGACATCTTCCGACTTTTTCTATTGCTGCGACCATTTCCATTTATGATCTTCGCAATTATTAAACAGAAGATAAGAAATAAATATAGCAGAAAGTTTACGAGGATTTACTTATTGCATGCAAAAATATAAGATAAATTGAATCAGAAATATGATACGAATATGAGATATCTTTATAGAAAAAAGAATATAAAAGGCATAAAAATTTATTTTGTATATGTAATTAATTCTAGCGTATTGTAAATTGTTTGTATGATACATGACAGTTGTGTTATTTATGAATAAATAAACAGGAGATCATTTATTTTTAGATATTATGTATTACAAGTTTTTTAACATTCATTTATCTTAAGTAAATAAGTTTTCATTTATTATATCCAATAAGAATAACTTGCGAACCAAAAAAACTTTTTGAAAAAAAAGTCTAAATTTATTTTTGTTGATACGTATATCTTTTTAGTACTCAATAATTTAAAATAATAAATTTTTCGAAAATATATTTTTGAATATTGGTAACAAAATATTTGAAAACGTATTTTAAATATTCTTCCTCTTAAAAAGTAACGATTCAAAAAAAATAATAGATTAAATAATAAATAATTATCTATAAACAATTGGATGGGTTAAATATGATTAAAGCTATTGATGTATAACATCGAAGTTGAAGTATTTATTCAAGAAGAGCGGGCAAAAAACTTTGCCATTTATCTTTTGATTTTAATTTTGAGGATTGCTCTTTTAAATTGAATTTGTTTATATATTTATTCGACATAAAATTAAATATATTTGACAAGTTTTTTTCTAACACTCGAGAGCATGCAGAAAGATTAAATTTAATTAAGAGAAGAGAGAGAGAGAGAGAGAGAAGTATTTTGTACATCGATTGTCATATAAATTAGGAACAATAAGTTTAAATAAAATTTTATTTTATTTTAGGATTTTTATTAAAAGGGTGTATTCTTTAATTACAAGCTATTGTAATTGTATGTACGATAAATAACTTTTTTTTAAATCGAAATAAAATCGTCGCTGAAAATAGAGAGCGAATCTCTCGCAGATGTGGTCGGAAAGCTGTTAATCCAGGTCCCGTAGAGAACACTTTTCCTATCAGGATACGTCTGTTTCATGAAGAAAAAGTAGTACCACGTGCTTCGGCATTTACCAATTCGCTTCGAGAGCATCGCGCTTTTTCTTCATCGAGGAAGAAGCAATTGATGATAAATTTCGCCGACGTTTAGCTTAGTCGATGTGCCCACGGTGGGGGTTTAGCTTATATAAACGGCATGAAAATGAAGTTTATCAGTGTTTCTTTACATAGCCGTCCCGATGGAAATAGTTCCAGGATTTTCCAGTGTCCTCCGGATCCTTCTTCTGTTCGCTTGCTTCTCGTTGCGAACCGAAGCGGTATTCAATCCCGAAAGTTTCCGTGAGTGAATTAATAGTAAACAGAGTGATAAAAGATTTATGTAAACTTAGAAAGAAATTTTTTTTATTATATTGAAAATATATCATTCCTAGAACATCGAAATGTATACATTGAAAGAAAAGATTGGCTGTTGCAGCAAATTAGATAGTAAAATATGGCATAGCATTTTTAATTGGCTGCAGCA
>NW_017257338.1:2515232-2551152 GCF_001594055.1 Mycetomoellerius zeteki
GCTGCAGCAGCCAATCTTTTCTTTCAGTGTATTGAACATGTTTAATGCGTTTCTTTATTAAATTCTTTTTGTTGATACTGTTTGTACATTTAATTTGTGAAAGAACTTGTTTCAAAGTGGAGAGGACTCCCTTTGCTTACAAATTGATTGCCTACTGCAGTACCTGCCTCATCACATTTGCCGACAGTTTGTTTGCGCATAAAAATTGCCTATAGATCGATCGTCTACGTGTACTATTCCGCACAAATATAAAATTAAGAGAAAAAGGCACGTATGCAGCTGTGAGTAATAATTTTTCTATACAAACAAATTCAGTAAATATGATGTTGGCAAACGATGCTATAGGCAATCAATTTGTAGGTAAACGGAGCCCTCTCTCAAAGTGTTCCAAATAGAATAATAAAATATGGACTATTTCAGAGCAAAAACTAGTTGCCTTACAAAAGGTTCTTGACTACGTGAACAACAGACCAGAACAGATGAATCTAGACGCTTCTTTCGGTATTACCTTAACCGAAGGTAAAAATCAAATAATCTCTAATTAAAATCAATATACGATGTCGACGCGGAACTATAACATATCTTTTACAAGAACTTTAGCAGATTAAAATTTTTTAAATATGAAGCTTGAGTTAGGAGATAAGAATTTTAATTTTGCATTTAATATAAAAATTCACAGATATATTTTTGATAATGTAATTTTTAATAAATTTGAATAATATCTGTTGCTACTAAAAAATAGCTAATTTGGTGGCGGCGCTCCTGCATGAAAACGTCCAATATTTGGAAGACAAATTCTTCATCGCTCTCAAAGAAATGGTTGTACTAACCGATTTGACTCGAAAACATTTGATGAAGATTATTGCTCCGAAGAACGATACTAAATTTTTAAGTAAGTACAATGAATATATTATACACAAAAACGCAGATTTGGTTTCTTTTAATGTATTTTATTTATTTACACAATTTTCGTATTTGAAATTCATGAGTTTACGAAGAAAATAAAAAGCAAATAATTGCAGGAAAATGTAGGAAAGCTTCTTTAAAAGAAAAAAGTAGAAAATATATTTGAAACGCTAAAAATATCGCTTTTAACAATTTGCATCCTTAAACTTGAGAGTTTTTAAATTAAATTAATAATTCTTCAAAATTGAAATTAAAAATTTCCAAAATCATGTTTTGTATTTAAACTCATATTGTTGGAAAACCTTTGTAGTTATTGTTTAATGCTTACTATATATCGAAGTTTTGTGAAGTCTAAAATTTTACAGTGCTATCGACTTTAAACGATCCCAATCAGTGGGTAAAACCTATATCGTGGACGAGAGTCTTTTCAAAATCGAGATCCCATCCCCGTCATTTATTAAGCTATCAAGAAGTTGTTCAATCGATATGGCATGGAACGCCCACTGAAACGGAAAGCGATCAATGTTTAATCGAAATAGTGCGTAGCAGTTTAAAGGGGGAATGTGAAATTCCTGTTGCTTGTGTCGCAATATTGATAAAGGAAGACAATACTACCGGATATCCTCTTACACATAGATTGCTCATCGTTCAAGTTGCTAAAGTAGTAAGATGCTAAGAAAGTTAATTATTACATCATACATTTATATTACATGCGTGTATTACGTTCACAAAAAGAAGAGAGGTCTTTTTCGGGCATTTTTACGTTTTCCTCCAAGTTTGATTAATAAAAAGAGATCGGTTTTAGCTGGGATGCGAGGAAATCATCGACAAAACGGCATCGCTCTCCTCCTTAGTATCCACATATTGTGCCAGGATCTTTCAGGATTTCATTAATCTCGAAGCTTGGAGCTTTCCAAACGTTACGCGAGATCTCATGTTGGAACAAGGTAATCGTGCGTGCGATAAAAATATATTAATTCTTTAATTACGGTTCATATTTCGAACAAAAGCCGACCATGTTTGTCCTGGCGAAAATAAAAATTAGAACATAAACGAAGCTTCTAGGAAGCAAAAATTGAGAGCAGAACATAAAAAAGGTATAAAAGCTTCTTGTCTCAATTTTCGCCTCCTAGAAATTTCGTTTAAATTCTTCTGTGACTTTCCCTTTGCATTTTATTTACACTTCAATGTTTATTTTTGCCGGAACGCAACATGCTTGCAAATATACGAATTTTCCATTGACAATTAAGCGTATTATTATATATTCATCTTTCGCAGCAAAAGGATTAAATAAAAAGAAAGTATGTACAAATATAAACAAAATATGAAAAATATTTCATGCCTTTCTTTATTTTTTTAGTTGTTCTATGCGGCATGGAGGGTTACTATGAATTCGTCGATAAACATTATGAAGATATAATACTGAGCTGGCCTCACTGGAGTGGCTGCTTTGGTGTAATCGAGTAATTGTCTATGCATTAACTCTATTTACGCAATTACAATATTTTATCACGTCGTAATTATTACAGTTAATACAGAATGTATAATTGCAATAATACATAAATATGTTGACTTCAGTTGATTAGAATGCATTATATACGTGTGCATTTAATGTATCCGTGTTAAAGATTCTGCACGTATTTACCAAATATTTTGCAAGAAAAATATTGTAAATAAACGTTATGTTAAATGTTTCAGACTTTCTAACGAACACCAAATCACTCGGCGATCATCGTCGATAACCGACTTTGGATGTGACAATCATACGACGAGCCTTGCTGCTGCGAGTCTAGCCGTATTTATTCGGGAAAATATAGAAAATGCTCTTAGTCAGCCTTAAACTTTTGTTATTTATGGAGCACTTTTATATATTATGTTTATTTCTTTCTATTGTTTTACAGATTTGATTTTTTTGTTGAAGTTTTTTACAATTACAACTTCATAATTTTTTATAAGAAAAAATATCTTCTGTTAGTTATATATATATATATATATAGGGTGTAATTGAAATAAAATTCACTAATCAAAAGCCCACTAATCATATAGTGCTATTCCTAATAAAAAAAATTGAGATGAAAAGTCCTCTACCATTTTGTAATTTTCGCAATATTTTTTTTAGCTATCTAATGAGTAAAATTGTCTAAAATCGATGTATAAACAGCTTTAAGGGGATGTTGGAGCGACCAAATTATCACATTACAGTTGTATAAAAATCTTCGAATTGACTGAACGGAATAAAAAATCCTTTTATAGGATTAAAGTAGACGTAAAATTAGAAGGTGATGCAGTGGATTTTATAATCGGAAGAATTAAAAAAATTTTTAACCTTTTTTCGATTTTTTAATACAAAGTCCACTACACCACCTCCTAATTTTGCATCTATTTTAATTCTGTAAAAGATTTTTTTATTCCGTTCAGTCAATTTGAAGGTTTTTATACGACTATGATGTATATTTTTATACGTAATGTAATAATTTGATCACTCCAGCATCTCCTTAAGATATCTTTAAGAGTTCTTTAAGAAAAATTTTCAAAATATTTCACAATGAACACGAAAAGATATCTCAAAATTGTCTTACATCGATTTTATCCATTTTCGGCAATATTTGGAAATTAATATCTCGTTAACTTTACGAAAATTACGAAAATTGCAAAATGGTAGAAGACTTTTTGATTTAGTTTTTTATTAGGAATAGCATTGTATAATTAATGGGCGTTATTTCAGTTACACCCTGTATATAATCATCTTATATTCCTGACAAAAAATACAATTAAGAAGAATAAATATAAGAAATGTATTCGGTAAAAAATAGTGTACCGCTTGAAAAATTGTATTATTTCTGTGGAGCTGAAATATATTTATATATGTATATGTGCAGCAGATATAAGTATATATATTTTGTAAAAGAATTGATTTTATTAGAGAAAGGTATAATAACTTTTAGAATTTTAATAGCCGGTATTGAAAAAAAAACTAATTTGTGCTTAGATAATATAAATAATATTTATTAAGATTGAAAAAGATACAATGGCACATGTTTGACGGAAGGGAAAAATTAGAATAAACAGTTAAAGTAAGAGATTCTGGTTTCCTAATGGTATTGGTGTGAAAACTTGTTTTATTGTGTGTGACACACTTCTATTCCTTCTTCTTCCACAAATTAAAAAATTAACTAAGGATGCGAATTAATTGTCTCACTAATCCACTAATGAATTCTATCTTATTATTGTTATTGTGTCTTGATAATCTGAGAAAGGCAGTGTTTTTCTTTGATGAAAATTCGTCTCATAAAAACATTTCATAAATTATCTTATAATAATATAAATCAATTTATCGATAGCTTCTCGCTTCGTTAATCTTCTATTTCTTCTCCCTTTTATTTAAGTCAAGACTATTACATTAATAATCTCTTAATTAATATTACTTGATATTTGATTAATAGCATATAAAAAGCATGTATTTTGGTTCTTTGCTAATTTCTGATTAATAATTGCACTTCGAATATTTGACAGTTTAGTTATTCGAAAGCAGAATATTCTTTAAAATCATGGGAGTATTTATTTGATCGTTAAATAAAATAATGATAGTTATATAATAAATAAAATCTAATGTAAAAACGTCCTAACTTATGCTTATTTTACGCAGATTAAAAGATACTTTTTGCTAAGCATCCGGTCATGTAAATCGAAATATATCGTGCTTTGGTGCAAACTATGACGAGAATATCTTTATAACGCCGTTTATATAGATTTATAATTAACAAAAAGATATTCCCGCATCGTTAGATAAATAATGACTGTAATGCCCGTTTCTACCAATGTAGATTAACTTTAATCTCGGTTCAACTTACTCTTCATCTTTTTCTTATTCTTAAAACTAGAAAAAGATGAAGAGTTAGTTGAATCAGATTAAAGTTAAACTGCATTGGTAGAAACGGACATAAGAAAAATTGGCTTTAACCCGACGACATTCAGCGAATCACACGAAAAGAATAGTTTCGCTGAAGTTCCTAAAAATTTAGTTAAGTCTGAAAATAATTTTATTCGACTGTAAAAATAATTATACACTGAATGAGCAATTCTACTGAAAAATCTAAAGCTAGATACAGATCCGAAAAATAATTTTGCTGGATCAAAACGATTAGGTAGGACGACAAAATTAGTTGCTAAAGTATCAAAACATTTTGCAGCATTGCTCATCATGCTTAAGATTCCCGCAAAATTATTTTCGGATTTGTATCTAGCCAAATTTTTAGATACTTCAACAAAATTGTTCTTTCAATGTATAAAACGTTAAAACTTATTAGAACGTGCAAAACTTTTTGCAGCATTGCTTATCATGCTTGAATTGTCTATATAAAACATTTTAATCGTAAAACAATTATTTTCACATTTGTAATTTACCTAAATTTTTAGATACTTTAGCAAAATCGTTCTTTTCATGCAAAGATACTTATTATTGGCGAAAACGACATAAATCGCCGCAACTTGCAACCGATTCTAACAACGTGTCGTGAGTCAACACGAATTTATAAATGTTTATACGAGTGGTAGCGATAGCTGCGGTCGTCATGCCGTTCTCCAGCCACGATCGCTTTCGCTGACAGGCCCCTGCAATCGCGTATCTACACATTCAATCTTTGCCTCATGCTCGTCGGTAATTGTATGGCTTTCCATAAGGACCTATTCTTTTGCTCATCTTCTCGATCCTCAGTTGCTGGAAAAAGCTGTACACCACCAGCCACATGTACGCATATATTACTGCAAAAGATTAAAACACTATTATAAGTTGCTTTAATTGTACAAATTCTTAATGTCTATCAATTTCTTTGATAAAAAGATTAGTTAATTTTAGATTGCCAACAGTATTGTGACTACAGACTTCTATGGTGATTAAACTTCCATCAGACTTCTATGGTCGGATTGACCATAGAAGTCAGTTTATCTTCTGACTGAAGACTGTGTTCTTCAAAGAGTTCTGTGACTTCAATTATGATTTCTTTAAGACTTTCAATTATTTCCTCGATTCGTAATGATGAACAAGAAAGAAACTACCTTCTTTAAAACATTTTTTTCTGAGTAACAAGAATTTTATTGAAGATTCGCCATGGTATTTAAAGCGTAATTGACGTTAAATACTCACCGACGGCAATTGGGCCGAATACGAGCCAAAGAACGCCGTTAAGAACTTCGCCATTTACTAAAAACATAATTGCAGTGTAAAGGACGCTCACAAGAAAAGCGACGACCAGCATAAGGCCCAGAACCACCCATGGAAGCATCATAAATGTATTTTTCTGCGAATCCAAACCGAACATTATTAAAATTATTTATATGAAATAATATCAGACAATAAATAAATTAAGAATAATATCCATAAATATGCGGTTTTTTTTATTTTATATATACACATTATATGTGTGATGTGTAAAATTATTAATTTTTATATATTTTTATACATTTATTAAATTTTATATTACAATTATTAAATTTTATAGTCGATAATTAAATTTTATAAATTTTCTGAAGAATTTGCGCGATTGTTTACACAAACGTTTCAGATTTAAAAATTCTAAACATTTAGTGACTTTACGTCTGCAATTTGATAATTTTAAATGTCTCTCTTTTGTGGTTTCATTATTCTGCTGCAATATTTTATTGTTGTATACTGTATTTCATACTGTATTGTTGTATACTGTATTTTATTGTTGTATAGATATACTGTTAATATTTCCTTACCCTTAAAGCGCCAATTATGAGTAACGTAGAGATGAGGATGGTCATGCAGAGGTTGATGGCGAAGATGATCTTTACTGCCGTCTTGTCTAGAATGTCGATGACTATAGTTTTCCATTCTACGTTCGCCGTGAAGATCAGGATCAGGAAAACCACAGCTAGTACCTGCACGAAACCAATTTGCGTAGTAATTGAATCATGTGCGAGTTGTGGAAACATAGAAATGGCATACTTACGATGCCACATACTCCACTGAAAATTGTTCCCGTTTTCAGGGAACAACATCTACAACAGGTTGTCAGCTGCATTCTAAAATAAAGAGTAACAGTTTCATTATTTTATCCAATTATAATATTTATATTATTTATTAATATTACTATTACTACTTACAAAATATTTAAATAGATATCAAATATGTATTATTCATCATCATAAATATAATTTTGTTATATGTTTTGCGATATTTTTTTCTGATATTGAATATTAATCCTTTCTTTTTCTATCTTTTATCAAATCTGATAAAACGAATTATAACAAATGGAAAAATGGTAAAAGTATTATAATATTTGCTAACAAACTAAGAGAAATAAGTTTCCAAAGAACGCATCAAGTCAAAAGCAAGTCAAAATAACTTTATTTTGACGTCATAAAAATCAAACAGTCATTTGACTGTTTATTGACGTGAAGACTCAAAATAAAATCATTTCGATTTTTTGTTGACTTTTGTGTGTTCCTTGGCTTAGCATTCTTCAATCATCAATTTTTGGGAACATCGAATGAGGGATATAGAAAACTGCGCTTCTCTCTAAAATACTCAGCTCTTTTCGCGACATCATCTTGATCAAAATAGATCAGAATAGGCTTTGCATAATCCTATCATAAATTCGCCACACCCGCACCTCACCCACCAATCGCGGATGATGACGCAGTGGATTACGGAATATTGGGCGATGATGCGACAACGTGAGCCATTCTCGCCGCGATCGCAACATCGCGCGCGAGAAGTTAATTCGTCTTATGTCGAGAATAAGGGAAATTTGGGTCATTGGCATGTGCCGCTCGCTTCTATTTTAGACACTTAAGTCGCGTATTCGCCGTCGCTGACCTTCCTTCCGGCGTTTATTATTGTTTCTCCAACACTCAGAGATTCAATATCCGGTGGCAGGAGATATACATCCTCTACGGATAGTAAAAAGACACTACACGTAATTATGTACGTTTAAAATTTTATATACTCCACGATCTTTCTACGGTTATTTTTAAAGTTACCGTACACTGTTAAATTCATAATGTCAAATTATATGTAATTTGAGTTATTTTTATATCTAGTATAGGTCGCTACTGTTTCTCCAATATGTCATCAATTTGACTAAAACGGAATGTAACATAAATGTAACACAGTGAATCATTACTTATTGCATATCTTATTGTTTGTCAATGTTAAACAGAAATGAAATAATCACTAGGCCTGTGTTCTTTTTAGCTGAACTTTTGCATCAGTTCATCTTTCTTCTTCTTCTTTCCTCCTGAAGAGAAAAGGAAGAAGGATGAACTGGTGCAAAAGTTCAGCTAAAAAGAACAGGCTTTATGTTACACTGTGTTACATTGCGCAGGATTCTGTCTAAAGGATTTTAACAAAATCGCTCGTGGCTAGATTCTGATACAGTGTCTCTAATTCATGGCTTTTCAGCATAGTGTAACATAGTAATCATTTCTCTGTTTAAGGGGATCCTAAAGCGAAGCTCAAACTCCGACGAAATCACCAGAGGTCGCTGTTTTTCCAGCGTATCGACATGTCTTTATATACTACCACACCAATATCTCACGTACACATACGTACAAATTTTCTAACTAATTAACCTTTCGTATTAAGTATCTAAATTTAATTCTAAGTACTCGACATTGGTTGTTCATGTAATCCCTAGTCCAAACCGAGCTAATTTTACAGGTACAAAGTACAAAACTTTTATAAAGCAAATATTGTTACAAGTCGAAGTCAAAAGCCGATAAAGAAACTATAATTTTCCAACTTTTTTTCGTTTTTCGCACGAAGTCAACCAGTTTGGACTACATTATCGTTTATATTTTAATTGTGGAAAAGGATTTTTAATTCTGTAAGGGCAGTTAGGAAAATACTTATTTAAAAAATAATCGGTAAAACGGCTTGACTTTAGGATCCCCTTAATTGGCAAACAATAAAGATGTAAGATTCACTACGTTACACTGTATCATCTACGTCTCTGATTGGAAATTAAGTATCCTTTAACTCAAGAAAATATGTTCGGTTTGGCTCAAATTTAGTTTATTATTTATTTAAATGCATGCTTTAATATGGACGACGTTTACTTTGAAATTAAGCACTAAAATAGATTAGGTTGATTTACATTTTGACATAAATAGAAACTAAAAATAACAAAATGTTATTTAACTCAAGGGATTGGGATACCATTGCTCCTTTGATATTTAACAGTGTATACAGTCGTCGCATAAAACGGAGTTCGTTTTCCATTTTTGTCCAAGCGAATAGCAACGGACGAAGGTAGGCGTGTTTTGCTCAGACCAATATTTCTTTGCGCCTGTCTCCAATCTGAGGTCGGCTCGAGTAAGGAGCAAGATCGCTACAAAATCGCATACATTCGGCCGCGGCTATACGTTCGCCGACCAAGTTCGCTCGAGGTCTTCTGATCCTCATAAGGAAACGTGTCTCTGCACGGTCCTACGCCGTTTACTTCTCGAAAAAAGCCACCACATCACCGTCGAATGATGACCGGCCGATTAAGATTACCTTGGTAGTTCATGGTAAATTGACGGCTGTACTTGACCGACACTCGAGAGCGTGGCTTGAAAAAACCGTCAGACATTAAGAGGCCTCGATACCTATCTCGGCGATCTCGATTCGTGGCGACAGAAGGAAGAGAAATTGCAGAATGTTTCTTGTGTGTTTTGTAAGATGATCTTTGAAGGTCCAAAGCAAATTTACTAAATAGCGTGAAGACTTGCGGAATTCATTGTCAGTTTCATGGACGTTAAATGGAAAATATGGAACAATTAAATGACACGGTGTCGGACTAGTTAACGGAGAATTTCTAGCGCATTTTCTAAGACTCACAGCTTCTTGAGCTATAACCGGTTTCGGATTTTGTTGACGAATAGTTCGTACGAGAATGCATAAATTTTACATGAATTTTCTCACTTCAGATGTTATAATTGGCGATGACGAGTGTCACTACTGGATCTTCGACATTTTATTAGAGAAGATATACAGAAAGCATTGAAGAATATCAGGCCAGGTCTAAAAGTAATTATGAAGTATCAAAATAATTATGTAGGACACGCGCTGAATCACAATGATGATGGAAAAAATTTTTTAATTTTCGCAACTCTAACTTGAGTATGTATAATATAATTATTTGGATGATCCAACATAATTATTTCTAATATTAAACAAAGTATCTTTTAAATAATTATTAAGATAATTTAAAATAATTATTTCTATACAGAGAATTTTTTCTTAAAATTTACCTTGAAAATGGTATGGTAGTTCTGGAACAACATTGTATTTCGAAGAATTTTATGTAAATTTCTCGCATTCATGAATAAAATTACAATAAAATATAAAATAAATTTGATTAATTTGAAGTGCATAATATTGAAGTGCATTGTAAAAATCTTTAAAAGTATCTTACAATATTAAAAAAAATTTTAAATATTGTATTGTACCACAACTGGCATATTTTCAGGGTGAATTTAAAAAAATAATTTTCTCCTTATATATATATATATATATTTGCATTTAGCTAAATTTTTAGATATTTCAGAAAAAATCGTTCTTTTCATGAGAAGAAGCTGCAATCTGACAAAAAAACATTTATAGAAATGATAAAGCATGATAAAGATGATAAATCACTTTGTATGACGAAAACTTCTAAAATTACAATCGTAATTCTCGTAACGCAAGTTGCTCCTGTTAATAGACAAGATTGCTGCTCGGAGGTGCATCCCGGAAGAGTGCACTATGCGTTGCTGAAACGCGTGATTCTATCCGGCTTGCGCAAAAAGAGATTACGTCACTACACAAGAGATCACTGTGAAGCTCAGAGATCATTTTCCTAAAGGGAACGAGCGTTTTAAATGTCGGTATTATACTAGTCTGCTTCAAGCCATCGCGATAAACGAGTAGTATTACGCTTTTGCGTAACCTTTTCCGAAGGCATTGATTATTAAGTATCATAAATAATACAAGTATCAATTATGGAAATAGAAAATATATACGTTTACTTTAAATTATAAACTAATAATGTGGATTTATGTAAACTTGCGTAAATTTATTAATTAATAATAACATATTTATATTCCGAATAAAGTGTTGATTAATTTCAGCTTTGATACACGCGTTTAAAAAACATTTTGTGCTTCGTATATCTTATTTTATTTTATAAAAATTAACGTATTACGTATTGGTTCTCTCTAAATTTTTTGAAGTGGAATCTAACTTTAAAGAGTGAAAATTGAGTCAGTCTTAAAAAAGAGTGGCCCAATTTTCAATCTTTAAAAACGAAATTTTATTCTTTAAAATGACAATTTACTTTAAAAGTTTTAAAAAGTAATATCTAATGATTCCGGTACGGGCATTTGTTCGCATTTTCAAGTACGATACACACGATGACGGTCGAACGTTTATCACAAACGCACATTTATGAATATTATGCGGCAAAGATAACGAAAAAAAAAAAAGAATTCTTGCGGAAGACATTGTCGCAATCGACTCGAATACGATTGGCACGTTACATGCGTGCGATTGACGTTAAATTTAGGTGATGAGTAAGCTACGCGCAAAAAAACACCGTTTAAAAATATATACGATACTATTCGATCGGCCCACTAAATCGGCCAATATGGGTTTTCTTGACCCAGATACGATGATTAATCAGGATGGAAAGGGAAGGGACGGGCTTCTTGTCAAGATACTTCGCGTGCGTTCCATTCGATAGTCAATTAATGTAAGAAGAAAGGGTGCGGTATGTCAAGAGAAGCAAAGAATGGAGAAAATCGATATTCGACCGTTAATATTAGGCCGCTTTGAAGACCACTGATCGAAAGTTCTCATTAAAGAAAAAGCGAAAGAAGAAACAAATTGGTTTTAGTTTTGCATATCAAAATAAATTGATTTCAGATTTTAGATTTCTATGTACTTTTGAACAGCAATTATTTTCTATTAACAGGAGTAACTTGCGTTATACCGCGCATATTACAACTGCATGTAAAATATCAAAAAAATTTAGTTACATTTAAATTTAGATACAGACCTGAAAATAATTTTATTGGACCATTAAAATAATTATGTAGGAAACTTAAACATGATAAACAAAAGTTTCAACATTCTGGCAACTATATAAATTATTTCGACAGTCTAATAAAATTATTTTTATTTCTGTATCTGGCTCACTTTATAGATGCTTAAGCAAAACTGTTCTTTGTGAAATTTTAGAAATTTTCATTATAAATTATACTCATCGTTATACTAATAATACTTCATCATTTCTGTGTTTGTGATTGAGGATGCTGCTGCGCATTGGTGCGCGCGCGAACAGTAGACTGATTTTGTAAATCTTATCGGATCTGTCACGAGTCTTAAAAGATCACCTGCTAATGATGTTAATAAGCCATCGCGATTCCGCAAAATACACGCAAAAGTCGTTTCGCGTCAGTATTTTATACGGATACGAGAAACGCCAGTGTCAATTAAGTAATTTGTAAGCACTTGCGCATACAAAAATACATACATCGTTGTGACAAGTCACAATTGCTTTATGAAGAGCGTAAATTACGATACGAGTAAGACACGGCCTTTCCAAGTCACGCGTATTTACGAAGCACATCTAAAGATTTTGCTGTGCGAAATTGCACATATTTTATTTTTATACCTCAGTCACGATTAACGTGCGACCTTCCATTATCTCGCACACTTAAACGCGATTTCTTGTGCTTTATGATTTTTGCAAAACTTCTCTTCGCAGTTTGTCGAAGTACTTTTTCGTACTATATACATAAAATATATATACATATATAAATATTTAAATAATATATATATAATTATTTTTATTGGTTAGAATATAATAAATTACAATAATAATAAAGAGTCATTTATGATAGTTCCTGTCAAATTAATAATTTAGAAATAGTGATCGAATGGTAAGAACAAAAATTAAATTCTGTAAGTACGAATGCGATTGTCACTTTGTCACGATCGAGCTATTACAGCACTGTAAATCGCTCTCTGAATGATCGGTTACATCACTATCCGCAAGCCTCCTTGTTTACGCATCACCGTTTACATTCTGTTACCTTTTGTCATCGGCAATTTAACGTTTGATCGACCGTTGAATTGAAAGAAACATCTTATTATATTGTTGCGTATCGAGCACTTCAATCCGCCAATAATACAATAGCGATCCAGCGCGCTAAATGTCACCGATCGTAAGATTCCGCGGGAGGAATCGATTCGCGATCGTTCGCGTACTCACTTTTCTTCGAGGAGCGCGAGATCTTCTCTCTTTTCCCTCGGGATCGATCGCGCAGGTGCACCGTGCGTGCCTGCACGGGAAAACGTACGCGGATGCTGCACACGAACGAGACCGCGGAACGTGACGTGACGTGACGGGACTTGGCGCGGCGAGGCGAGAGACGCGGTAAAAGATCGCACGCAGGTCCAGCACGCGCGCGCGTTCCGCTCGCAATAGGAGATGACCAGAAACTGTGCCAAGAACAGTGCCGCGGCGGCCGCGCCAAACCGCGATGTGGCATACACCTACGACGTAACACACCTACATCGGTGCTACGGGTGTACCAATACCGCGGCGACGGAGAAGGCCTACGCGCGCGTATCGGTCCCGCGGTGCGCTATCGCGACTTACGCGAACGGCATGTATCGCGATCGTGAGATGCGGTCAGCGGTAGGAGAGCGCGGGGCTCTCGAGAGTAGAGCTCTAGATGTATCGGAGTAGCGCGATCCTTTTATTTCAGCCAAATACCGACAACTTTCCTATTAGCTATTTTTTGTCTTGATTATCTATCAAATAAGTGTATTATACTGAAAATTTAACTTGATTAAAATACAAGTTAATCCATAATGAAATTAATTGAATTAAAAGTTAAGTTAATAAAAAAAGTAATGGAAAAATTAAGTTAAATTTGGTCCGAACGAACAACCAAAAAAAAAAAGAAAAAGTTTGACCATTTTACATAATTTTTCGTATCTCTCCTTTCTCAACATATTTATTAAAAATCTGGTTATTTTTGTTCACAAGTAACGATTATACAATATAAAATTACTAAATTATATACTCATTATCCTCTCGCATTGTGTCCGAGGATTAACTTAAAAAAAATCAAAGTTACCGATAAAATATAATTAAATTAAGTTAAAAAATTAAGAGTCTAAAATGTAACTAATTGTAAGTTAAGTTAAAATTAATTAACTTTTTAACTTAACTTTATCTTTTTAATTTAGCACTATCCAACCTTGCTAATAAGTATATCATAAGTATATCATAAGTATAAGTATATCATAATAAATAATAAGTAAGCTTAGTAAACAATTCTTTAATATGATAAGATTATTGATATTGTTAAGTCAAACATGATAGACCTTTGCGCTACTCTGGTACATCCAGAGCTCTACTATTAGAAGAACGCTTGCCTGCGCTTTTCTTTTTTGTACGAATCGCTCTACGCGCGAGATTTTATCTTCGGCTCCGAGGAACGCGCCTGGAGCCGCTCGTGACAGGCCGAGGGTAAACTTTGCCGCTCATCCGATCCTCTGTACGAACGCGTCGCGCGTCTCGCTCCCCCGGGAAAGTCTCGGTGTCCGCGACTTTCCACGCGAGCTACATCTCTATCAAACTCCTTCGACACGGTCGTTAACTCCGAGGAGTCGAGCGGCGACGAATTAATAAAATTTCACGTAACTTTCCTACAGATCTAAAAAAGTATATTTTACTCGACGTTTCGTTCAATTTTCCTGATGAGAAATATTTTATTACGATTTTCCGCGTGTGAAAAACTATACCGCTATGCAAATACTATAAATAAAATGAGAGACTCGCAATATTCTAAGACGCAGTTGCAAGGTCAAGAGTGGAACGTTTCTGCGTTCTTAGGAATATAACTGAATTATTAGGACGTACAAACGTGATACGAGTAAAATTACTTTATGAAAAGCGTAAATTATGATACGAGTGAGATATGCCCTTTCCGATCTATCTGCAAATGTATCGCGATTTACAGAGAGTGACGTAGTATAATTATGTATATCGTCGTTACGCCACAATGTAATTTTCTGCGATAGGTTCTAGAAGAAAGAGTCCGAGACGGAGCTGACGTACTGCATTAACGTGCTCGTTAGTTTGCGCACGTTGCGTGACCTCGAGATAACACCGCGATGAACCGACTGACATTGCCGCTATATTTGCGCACATAGGTAATGAATGGTTTTATACGCGTAGACGACTATTCCATATCAACTGAAAAACGAGTATTCGTTGCGGCAACTCCGGAGTAATTAGACTTTCCCGTTTTTTGCATATGTACATATATATACTTTTATATGCATATATATGTATATATATTTACACTATGGATTATATATAATTAAAAAGTATATCACATATATACATTGTACTTTTTATTAGTAGAAAATATATCTATCACACGTAAAACCGTTTTGCAATGTTTATGCTATAATAAAAAATGATAAATACAATAATTGGAATTAGTTTAGTACAGCCAATTTGTTTTCGGTCATATTTTGTATTTATCGTAATTTTTGAGAATTATAATCCGCTCTAACTTTGCAAAATATTGTAAAAATATACGCCTTGTAACGGCATTTTAAAAAGATATACAAACATATTGCAAATAAGTTAAAATAATTTTAGAATTTTGTTTTTTTGTAAACGTTGATATAAAATAGTATTAAAAAATAAAAAAGTATTATTTTTTAGAAAGCGTATCTTTAAGAAATGTCGAAAGAATGGTAAGTTTAAAATTGTAATTGTAATTAATAATCGATATGGATAATTTTATTCAAAAACAAAGTTAATATTATATAAAATGTAAAAAAGCATAATCTTAAAAAGTGTTTTTGATAAAACTGAAAAAAATAGCAAGTTAAATATTAGGATTATAATTATAATAGTGCATTTATCTCGTTCAAGATACTTTTGAAATGCAGAAGTGTTAAACCAGTTGCAGGGTTTCAGGCATACGTTGCCTTATCTTTGTTGTACAAATGTGTCAAGAATACGTTTTTTTTATTTCTTATTTCTTATTTATATTCATATAGTTAATAGAATTCTTTCTTTTCAATTTTAAACATTTAATCTGGAACTTTGTGAATCTTCAAAATTTAAATTTTAATGCTCTATTTTCAACGTGATTTACATTAAGATAAAGAAAATAAAACATCGGAATTTTACATGTCCATCGATGGCAGGCAAACGCGCAGTTGTTCTGTCTACTTAACCTATTGGGTTAAGTAGACTACATTAAAAAAAATATTTGTCTAATCAAGAAAGTTCAAAATTGAAAAGTTTAAGTCGAGAATGATTTTAAAGGCGGAAGATAAATTCGAAGTTAAATTGGTTTCGAAATTTCGGCTACGCGATGTTTGGCTTGCCTCTTGAACTGCAAATATTATCCGTAAATGTCTTAGGCTTGGTAAATATCTCAATCTCAATAATGTGCATGCATGACTAGTAACAATATCTCATAGAATTTAAATAAAACTTGAGGGCTTGAATTCTTTTACAATAATTTTAGAATTGTAAATCGCTAAGGTTAATTTCATAAGCACACAATTCAATTATATACAATATATATTATAATGTTGCATACTTATCAGTTACACTTATACACTTTTACATATATATTGATCATTTAAATTGCTATATATAATTATTATATAATTATGATATAATATATAATATTATTATAATTTTGTTCTAATATTATGATAATTATGTTCTATTTTAATTTATTTTAATAGTAATTTAAATAATTTTTTTAAATATATATCATCTTCAACTTTCAATTTTAACATCAAGGATTTAAAATTTGTCTTTGATATTTCCTATTCAAATTAAGTATATTATATCACTTTGTTAAGGCCAGCATCACTTTAAACTGGAACTGGTTTAAGTGGGACCAGCAGCTAGAGAAGATCTCGAACGTCTCAGTTTCACAATCCGACGAATTAAATGTAGAAAATATCGACTGGCTTAAGACGAGTTAGCACTTCGTCTTGTATACTTGACATAAAAAGACACAATTCTTATTGTATCTACTGGTATAATCTAAAAATATTCCTGTCATGTAGAAGTAAGAGCTAAGGATGAAAAATTTCTTCAGTTTTATCATGGATTGTCGTCGCACGATTCATCATCGATCGCGTCTCGCTCCTCGCATACGTGGCTAACATTTACACAATAGTGACGCGAAGCCGGCAGAATTTGCTCATACCTTGGATGGTACTCACTTGTCTTAAAGATATCATTTTGGAAGTCGTCGTGATTGTTATTACTTTCCTGCTATGGCATGCTACGAAGGGAAGCTTCCCGACGTCGCTCCTCGTTGAGTTTATCGTAGACAAAACAATAAGAATGGGTAATAATAATAATAATGATAATTAGTAAGTAGAAATGGAATTGATCAGTGATAAGAAGTACACAGATGTAGCACAAACGTACTCTCTAAATTTCTTGTAGTGGAATCTGACTCTAAAGAATCTTGAAAAAGAGTGGCTTAATTTTCAATCCTTAAGAGGAAATTTCTCTCTTCAGAATAAGATTTAGTTTAAAAATTTTAGAGAATAGGTGATTAAATCACAAGTTTCTTTTTCTCTGCGAAAACCTTGATCATTTCAGTTATCTCGATCGGCAAGTTGTGCACAACCCTCAAATGGTATATGCAGCTACGAAGGGTGGCGAAACTTCGCAGGTTTACAATAATAGCGCGGAGAAGCATCGCGAGTATTCCTAATGTTCCCGGCAGAGTTGGTCGTTCTCTGGATGATGAGTGTCTTGGTATAGCGATAATTAGACGAGGCAAGTATGCGAGTCTATTAAATCTGGAAAGGCATTCTGAGGAATCTTCCAGCAGCACGAACACGAAATCCTTGACGACCTTAGTCACTGACGACACGAATGGCACGAATGGCACGAACGGCGCGAACGGTTACATTTCCGATGATTTGAGCGTGGCTGAAAAATCGATGAGGATGTTGAATGTAACTGCGGAGGATGTGATGGACGCGCGTGCCAGGATACAAGAGCGATCTTATTGGAACGAGCAAGACGCGATTGCGGAAACACCTGAAGTGATAGAAGAAGTAATAAAGCAACTTCCTTTGGAAAAGAACGAAGAAGAAATAATCAATGCAGCAAGAAATACACAGTTAACGAAGGATAATTTAGCAAAAACTGTGAATAATACCTTGAAAAAAGAAAATATGGGGTATCTTCCAGTGAAGAAAGAAGAGGAAAAAGGTAATGAAGAAACTATTCTGATTGACGAGAAAGAACAGATTTTGACTGAAAATCAGGAAAACGTTTTATTGAAAAGCGAAAAATTCACGTCTGACGAAGTGGATCACGCGAAATCAACGGATTCTCATGATATTTATGTGACATCGAAGAAGAAAAGAAAAGAGAAAAAGGAAGGAGTTGAAAAGATCGTGCAATGTCCTTCGTTCCAGAGTATGAATGCAAGAAACACAGAGGCTAAGCCATGTGCCTCCCTCATAAGAAAATTAGAGGCGAAATTCTGTCCCGTTTCTGTAAATCAACAGAAGTGGATCGATAAAGTCGATCGTAAAGGGTATCCTTATGAAGTCAACACACAATTAACTCCAACTAGTTCAAGCGCAAGTAGAAAAGAACGTTATAAGATCTTGAAAATCTCATGCGGGTGTCATCGTGCTTTGCGTAATAGTTCGAAAAATGGGAAACACGTGCGATCAATCGATACCGATGGTAAAAACGTTGAATATGATATTAATAGAAAAGAATTTAGATCTTTTAGACCTATCGTCAATATGCAGAGAAGCAGGATTGACAAATCCGCGTTTAAATATTCAGAAGTATATCGTTTAAAGAAGCAAATTAAAAAATGGGAAGAATCTCATGGTAAGCACTCCTGGGGAAATAAATCTTTAGCCGAAACTGCACGTTCCTCGGGATACGCAAAGAACATCTTTGATGTATCTGATAAGTTATCTGTTGTAAATTGTCGAAAGAGCGTTCAGACTGAAACTTATGATGAGTCGATGATGATGAGCGATTCTTTGAGTGATCGATACAGATTGAAATACAGTCAGAAGCGAAGTAGACGACTGGTCAATTTGCGTTCCGTTCACAATGTGGCATCATTTAGAGAAAAGAATTATTCGGAGGCACGTGAAACGAAGATGGAAGCTTTAGGAACCAATAATAATTTTACGTTGGAAAATAAAAGAGAAACGAAAGCGAGAAAAAGACAGGATCTGTTGTCGGCGAATCGAAAACTGTCGATCGAGCAACGCGAAGCGATAGAGTTGAAAGCTTTAAAAGCTTATAACGAGCTTACCTTGTCGGAGGATAAGAGAGAATTGGAAGTAAGAAAGGACCGAGATTCATCGTTGAATTACCAACAATTGACGAAGGAATCCGAAGTACCAGAGATGAAAGTTTTAAAAACTTATAACGATTCCTTATCGGAAGATAAAAAGGAGATAAAGAGAACGAGAAGATATAATTTGTCGCCAAGTTCCCAGCAATCGATTGATGAACGAAGTACCTCGAGAGTTCGTAACGAACTTGAACGATCGGGAAGCAAGAGAGAGCTGCAAACTAGGAGAAAACGCGAATCATCTAGAGATGAAACGCCATCGGAATGTGAAAAAGTTGTCGAGACTCCAGCGAGCGTCTCTAATCGTCTTTCAATAAGTAGTTGTGAGAATGTCATGATCTCCACACCACATCAGAATATAAACAGCAATTTTAGTCTAAATCCTTACGCAAGACAGGCGCATACGTCGCTGAATCTCTGGGAGATCACGAGAAACATCGAATGGACCGTTCATCCGCAGGGTATTATACTCACTAATAAGAATCTGCAAGGTCAATTCCTTGAGAATGAGAGATTTTGCGAAAGCCAACAACGCGACATTGTTGATGACAACACTGCCAGCACGTTGCACAGTGCTTTCTTCTTTAAACCCGAGATCATAATGCGGGTCTTTCGACGCGCTCACAACCAGACGAGGATCGACGAGTTCTTCTCGAGATTTCCGACGTTCCTGCGGCAGGATTTCAACACGGAGTTTGTCTGTCAAACGAACAATGAGATTATCGTGCGCCATTGGAACTCGCCGTTCGACTGCGATCTCGAACGGATGATGGAAAACGACCGAAACAATCTTGAAGAGCAGTTCAACGCTAATGAAAATCGGAATACCACAAGCGAGCATGATCGCAATCTGTGTATAATAGTCATTGATCAGGAACAGGTTTCCAACGAATCGCAAACTGCGATAGAAGATTCGATGACCGTCGAAACTCAAGAAAACACGCGTTCGAGCATTGAAAGTATTCAAATGACGAATATTTTGGCATTCAATGAAAATCACAACCGCGTGGATAATGCAACCAACGATAATTTGCCAGTTCAATTGATCACAGATGTATTAAGAAATTTCAGTATCGAAATGTCAGAAGGAAGTATACGCGATGTTGCATTGCCGATCGAAGAATGCGAAGACGTAAGTAATGTGAATGAATGTAATAATTCTCAACCACGAGAATTTAATGTGGATAATATAAATCTTAACATAGAAGATAATAACGAGTGTGATAGAATTTCTTCACATAAAAATGCGGATGTTGATGATACAATTCACAAAATTGAGCCTTCATTGGATTCTTCATTGGATTCAAGAGATAATTATCTAGATAACGTAAATGTTACATCGTATGTTAATTCGTTAGAAAAATTAAATAATTCGAGAGATAAAAAATATTTAAGTACAATCGATATTCATTCTGAAAGCGAGATGTGCGAGAATAATTCATTTCTTAAAAGTATTGGTAATAATACATTACAATTATCCGATAATAATAATAATAAACAGTTTGACACGTTGGATAATGAAACTGAGAAAAGTACGTTTAATCATGTTTGTAAAAATTCTTCGAAATTATCTTTCTCCAGTCCATCGTCACTTATTAAATCAGATAGTCACGCAGTAAGATCGAACGATGAAAAACTACAAAAGTTAACCCAACTTTCAGATAGCGCAACTACGTTGAATGATCAAGGAAAAGAATCGGAATCGAATTTAAAAGATACGAATTATACAATTCCACAACTTTATGATAGAATTCCACAATGTCGGAGTGTCGAAATTTTGAAATTGGAGACCATGATACCAGATAGCACAAGAAATCAGAACGAAAATAGAAACGAAGAAGCAAGTGAATTTTTGGCAGAAAAAATTTTCAAGATGCTTTCAGACGATAAGCTCCAGCAAGACGATAGCTTTTATGATAGAAATGATGATCCAGGAACACCGGTTTCTTTTGACGACAGTAGTTTAATGGAGGAGTTTTTAAACGATCCCGTGCCTTTAAATTCTTCTTAAGGGAGAAATTAGGTATTCTCAATAACATTCTCAGTAACAAAAATGCGTATCGTTAGCTTGTAACATAGGCTACGATTACACCGTGCGCTTAGTCCGCGATTTATACGACAGGCATCCTTGTTTAACTTATAGATTAAACAAAGACGCCTATCGTATAGGCCGTAGACTAAGCGCACGGTGTAAACTAAGCCATAGACACTTAGGTCCATTTTCACAATATATGGTTACCTAAAGATTAAAGGTTATGAATGAATTTCATTGATGAATATCTTGAAAACCTTTAATCTTAAGGTAACCATATATTGTGAAAACGAGCTTTAGTGTTTAAATAACATTTTGTGTGTAATCATCATGTAAAGTCATCTGTCTAAAAATTAATCTGTATAACACATGAGAAAGATAAGGTGTCAACGCGGTTAATTGACAATTTTCATTACTAAATTATAAATACATGCTTTATTAACTAGTCATAAAGTCATAATCTTCTATGGATGCAATAAAGAGATGTTACAATGAAAAGTTTGAATTGACAAATTTACAGTTACGAAACGTCATTATTGATTATCATCATTATAGAAAAAAAAATCTACATTTCCACTTATGACTATAAAGTAGTGTTAATGATGCTTGCAGTTCATCGATCAACTTTGACATTTCTTTTTTCATACACACATAAGATAATATATGAATAGTTATAATAAATTAAAGGAACGTGTTACATACGATAGCAATATATTTTATTCCTATCAGAGAGATATAATAATTTTATATATCTAGTAAAAGTTTTATACAAATGTTTTACATATGTACAAAATATAATTATGTTAAAAATTTTACATCTAATTGTCTAATCATTGGTAACTCGGAAGTTCTGCACTGCTTACAGTAGTAGGAATATTTAAATAACGCTTGTGCTAAACAATGCTAAATGTCATATATAACACGAAGACATGTACGCTAGATCGTTCAATTTATCGTAATTTACGATTAGATAATGCAGGAATACAATAAATAAATGGAATAACTTAAGAAGAAAAGGTGTATCCCTGAATGATGTTCAACGCTTCAATGCTAGAGATTTCAATGCTTATACTTTAAAGAGACAGTCGAGTTAAAATCTGATTCGAGTTTTAAAGAGACAATCGAGAATTAATTTAATTTGAGATGTGAAAAAAATTTTTAACAAGTATCGTCGAGGCTCGGATCTGAGTCAGGAACTACGTAATTAGGATCGCAGACCGTATCCCTGATAGCTTCTTTAATGTTTGCCTTAAATACTCTGTAATTAATACTTGCGCTATTTAGTGTCCCGTATAAATACATCGGTAATCGGTTCGAGAGAATCCACACACTTTGATCCGATTCGTGGTCCACTTTAATGTCGTTTGGAAACACCAAGGACTCGTTGCTAGTACCAATCACGCCTAGATTCTGCGGTATATATTCCTTTCTGGTGTCCCAACACCATACGGAGTCCCTGGTGGCCATGTTGAAGAACATGACACCGTTCTTATCGATAACGGATCCCGAAGAATGGCCGTAGTCTTTGGCTCTAGGTTTACCTACGGGCATGAATTTCTCCGTGTTAGAATCTGCGGTTCTCTTATCCCTGAAAACCGACGTGGACACGGCGAACTCTCGGAAGCTAGAGATCGGATGGAAAAACAACGTTCTTTCGTTGTGGACGTCCACGGGACTGAGCGTCATTCCAAATATTCCGTCGGTCCATTGGAATTTTATACTGTGCAACTCGTATCTCGACGCCAAAGGATCAGGATAGAAGAAGTGATGCTCGACTCTGAAGGAGGAATCCTTAAAGAAGTCGTACACCACGATACCATATCGCCAGACGTCAGCCAAGTATGCTACTGCAGAGCCGCAATCATTATTTCTGATATCCACCGCGATGTTGATGTATAGGGAGTCTTGCTTGACGTGTTCATTCGGCAAGATATATTTTCTGATGAGAGTATCGGTGAGTAGATCAAAGATGTATATGGTGGGCGGGCAGACCTGTTCGGATCTTGTGGCGAGCTCTGTTTTGCCGGAGTCGAGGACCCACAGACGATTGCACTCGTCCACTTGAACTCGAAAGACCGACGTTAAGCTCTCGCAGTTTTCTGGAAAGAGAGAGAACGAGCAATATTTGATTATTATGGATTTGCAGATAAATTTTAAATAAATTAAATTTCTAGCAAAAAATTTTCTTTAGAAGAACAATAAGGTTCTTCAAAATTGCTTTAAAATTTCTTTTCTCTTTAGTTTATTAACTTATTGATTTGCTCTCTCATGACGTTATAAAATTAAATAACTTTTAATGGTTCGCGCTTTTATTTCATTAAGAAATGGAAGGCAAGATTGTTTGTTATAGCAAGACAATTAGCGTGAGAAACTCATTTACTTAGTTTCCGCACTTTCTTGATTTCGTGAAAAATGCTGTTTCTTATATTCTTAGACTCTTCGCGTAAGTTTAACGTTATATAATTCGTAACCTGTTCTCGCAGAACCTTCCTGCACGCGAATCACTTTCTTATCTCCACATTATAACTTAAATTGTGTTTGTATAACTTAAATTGAAATTGTTTTAGATTATTACAGCGTTTTGCTTAAATTTTTTAATTATATTTCGGGCAATCTCTATTTTTATACACGTTAAATTTAAATTTACAATATAAAGCACAATAAATTCTCTCTTCGGTATTTCTCTTCAGTATTAGAACATTTATTCATTATGCGTTTTTATTGCATTAAAAAAATATTAAAAGTTTAAAATTATCTAAAAATTGAAATGACTACTATAGCATGATAATTACTTAGCAACTTTCATACAAGAATAATAGTCTAAAACAGAGTGTTGGAATCTAGTTGTCGATCGGCATTAAGGCTGTGCGCGGGTTGGTGAAGTAAGGAGCAGGAACCAAGCTGAAAATCGGCCGAAATGTGCAACTAAATCCCAACAAGTCTAAAAAAAAGACAAAGAATAGGATCTGATAATTAGCATAAAGATAACCTGGCTTATTCCATCGCCAATTAGGATACGGTTTTAATTTGGGGCTCCTTGTCTTGGAATATCTGGGCACGGTAGCCAGAGTCACCGGTATGCCTGTTTTCCATTTTGGCAAAGTAATGAATACTTTATCGCGCCAGACTCCCAGGCCCAGAGGCAAGTTATTCTCTGCTATGTAGTCGCCCTCGAATATAGCTTTGTCTCGTGCGTCGATACTGTCGAATTCAAAATCAACCATGGACCAAGCGTATACCTATTAAAAAATCAACTATAAATACGAAGTTTGTTGAAAAATCCACAGTACCTATATCAGCCATCTTGAATTGTAATTAATTTTGTGTGAATAATTTTTCGTCAACGAAATTTCAATTTTATAAGATAATCTTGTAAAATGGGTTTTAACTTTTTTTTTGGTCTGATATGTCACATTGATATACAAGAATCGATTATTTAAATGCAGCAAAAACGTGTTGCTTTTTTACTTATCAATAAGATTACTGACAAACAACAGAATAACAAACGCAATTACGGTATAATACAATTTATTTATTATTTATATATTAATAAAACTGTGCGTACGGTCCATATAAAATTACATAAATTATTTGAACGACTTTCTTTGCTTCCAACATTACATTTAGAAATAGTTTTCGTCTAAACTTGCAACAAAAAACGCTACGTACTAGTTCCATAGCGGGACCAACATAGTCGTCTATAATGCGTCCCGGCTCGAAACCGTCGCCGAAATCATGGAAGTCTAATTGATTGACCGAGTGAGGATCCGCGCGGAACGTATCGATGGTTCTTCCAATAGACCTGGAAGGATTGCTTCTTCCCAGATTGGATGTAGCAATGTGGTATCGTGATTGCGGCGTTGACCCGTAAAGATTGCCTACGTTCGTGGAATCCGTTGATTTTTCCTTCGGCGTATGATTATCGCAATTTCGCGACGTGCCGGCGTGTTCATCATAAGTCAATGCAGAATCTTTGTAATTGATGTTCTAGCATACAAAACGTAATAAAATTTCGCGAAGTACATTACTATTTTTAATCAAAGAATTCTAAACCAATATAAATGGCTTAGATCTGTAATTGTAAATAATACAAATATTATTTTGTGTAACACATTTTTAAAAATAAATATTTCAGGTCAAAAATTTTAAGGAAAAATTAATTAGAAATAATTTTATACAATTAATTCATAATTGATTAAATAAATTGTAAATTGACTAAATGATTTATAATTGAAAATGAAATTGTTTATATTGTTTCTTACTTGCGAAAAAAATTGTGGAGTTAAAAAGAACGAAGTTAACGGCAACGAGGGTGCTTGAAGGTCCCTGGATAAAATATTGGGACCCGTGTAAGCTGCTAATTTTGGGACGGCCAGTAGCGACATTGACAGCAACCATGGTATCGTACTCGCCATGCCTGTGAAACAAAATTTAAGGTCTGCTGTGTGATGAGATTTACATTTTTATGACACGAAATTGCGTCAAATGATTTATTACGTCTTGATAATCCTATTACATCGTTATAACTGTTATGAGTTACGATCAATAAGAATTATAAGATTAAATGAAAATGAATGAAAGGACGAGTACCGATGTTCCCAATACGATTAGAAATGCAGTAAGATTTTCGCAGAGTCACACATCCGACGACGTGGTAATGTTTAGCTCCTTTATTGAGGTAAGTAGGACTCTGCATTCGCGCGAGGCAATTATCAATACACTTCGAACTATAATAGCGCGCGCTCGAGACTTTGAGTATGCTATATCGAGGTAGCCCCCACTTCACTTCCAAACCGAAAATCCAGGATCGTTGCGATATCGTTTCATCTAGTTTCAGTATGCGCTTTAAGATTGCACTGTTACAAATTTTATGAAATTTAATGGACTTTTAAGTTACACAATTTGAATTTAATTTCACGACATTACATTAAATTTAATGTATTTATAACTGAATAGTAGATTTGTGTACATGTACGTGAAATTTAATGTATTTTTCATAAAACTTTATGAAATTTAATGTACACGCGGTCACACATTACATTTAAATAACTACTGTAACTTAGTTTTCAATTAAATCATTCTTTACTTTTAATTTCGTTCATAATCACGAGCTTTATTTACATGTAAAGGAAACATTTCTAACACTGATGTGTTCGGTATGCAATTTATAAATCTGTAAAATGTATTTAAGATTTAAATATATAATATTATATGTGTATTATATATGTATACGTATATAATAAAATTATATATGCATACATGTATTGATAGATTTAAATATATAATATTATTATATATTTAAATCTTAAATATATTTTGCGCAAGCTTGCACAAACACGTCGCGATTTGGTAAGTAGCTACTACGTTACTGCATTGCTATCCCCACTTACGCTATTCGAGTGCATATGGAGGGGATGATTTGCGCTATTTCAAGGTACACTATTAAGGGCCATTTCGACCAACTCCGATTAACTTTAATCGACGATTAACTTAATCAGCACTAGTAGTGTCGAAGGGGTAACCACTTAATGTAATCGTGGGACAAAGTCCTCGAAATCATTATAAAATTCATATGAAATCTCTATGTATAATCCGATAATTACATATGCAACCACGAGAAATCATTGTATAATATTAAATAAAATCATATATTTTACCAATTTACTTCATATGTAGTGAAAAAAATGATTTGTAATCAGATAAAATCATATGAAATCATGTAATCTGGAATAATATTTCAGCTAGTGGTTACCCCCTCGAGTGAGGAAAAGAACTGGGAAAAAACTCCCGGGAAAAAATCCGGGAAGGAACGGGAACGAAAAATGTTTTTTCCCACACTTTGAGGGAAAGAACTTATGGCGACCATATTTTCTTTACATATGGCGACATTGGCGATAATGGCGACTATTACGAATCAATCACGCGTATCAGTTATTTTAACTATTTATGTATGTATGGACTATACCCTATGGTTGTAATATTTCAAGTGTTAACCGTTAAAATTTTATTTTTAATTCTTCATTTATTTTGTGTTGCTCTCTGTTCCATATAAACTTGATGTATGTATGTACATATTATGTTAAGAGAAAGTTTTTTTATAATTTTATTTAATATAGCAGCTGTTTCTTTAATTTAATCTAATTAACCTATACTATAAAATTATACACTATTATTACTATTTTTATTATTATTTGTGCCTCTCTTTTGTAAGCTTTTATATTTTATATTTTTTAATATTCCATTCAAGGAATTAATATCAAGATACCAAGAAATAAAATGAGAAATGTCTTATAATTGATACTTAACAAGGAGATTTTTTGATTCTGGTTTGTAATTTCTTAATTTTCTTATCCTACATGTTTCCATCTTCACAAAAATGTTCATTATATTCTAAACTTATATTTATTTTTTAAATGTTGTTAAATGTTTAATGTATTTTGTTTTTTATGCTGAGCTTTAAAAGTGCTAAAAAAATTTCAGTAATGACACTTTGATATTTTTATATAATATTTACTTACATTAAAAAAAATGTTTTTTCCCAGTTCCTGAAAATCAAATTGATTTTTTTACGATTGACCCAGGAAAAAATGTTTTATATATAATTATATAAAATTATATATAATTTAACTGTATATAAATGGACATATTTTATATATAATTATATATATAACAATTAAATAAACAAATACGTTTCGATCCTAGGTTTGGATCCTCTTCAGTAAATACATTAATAATAAAAAGAAATATTTATTCGTCGTAACTTGAACTGTGGATAACGTGTATCTAGATTAAATTAATTCGCACTCATATGTCAAAATGTTCATTAAATTTTTATTAATGTTCCATTAAAATATATTTTATATAAATTACACATAAAAAATTTTTTCCGGGGATTCATTTTCGAGGCCACGATTTTTTTGTACGATTCAAGAGAAAAAAATTGAACGGTTCTAAAGAATCGAAAAAAACGCGTTTTATACAAAAGTGATGTCGATTAAGTCTAATTCCATCGAAATTGAAGGCTCTTCAAGTCTTATCGTATTGCTTTTCATAACATAGTATAATTAGTAAGGTAGAGCTGTCTAAAGTCAGGGTCTTTTGGCTTAAAATTGAAATGTATCGATATTCGCCTATTACCGTTCTTATTCCTCATTGTCATAGTGCGCGACGTCTCAGGGATCTACTCATTACTGCATTGCTATTTTATTGTAGCGCGCGACGCTCGATTTCAGAGATACTAGTCTGAAATTGTTATAAGTTTTTGACCTGCGTCTTTCACTATGTTTAAAAATATTCTATTACTAATATCATAAGATACTATTATTCATAATATATTTAACTTTAATAAAAATATGAATAATAGTATCTTATAATATTAGTAATGGAATACTGTTAAACATAATGAAAGAAACAGGTCAAAAGCTTTTAACGATTTCAGACTAGTATCGTCCCTGAGACCTACCGTCGCGCGCTACAACAAAATAGCAATAAAGTAAGGAGTAGGAACGGTAATAGGCGTGAATACTGACACATTTCGATTTCAAGCCAAAAGACCTCGACCATGGACAGCTCTGTAATAAGGTATAGGGTAAGGTTGCCGAAATCGCACTTAAAGGTTTACATAAGAAAAGGAAAAAATTGTATTTTATTATGCTGTTAAAAACTTAAGAATATATTTTTCATAATTTCTGAAACACATGATAATTTCAACAAGTAATTTAAGAAGTTTCTACGTGAAACAAAATAAACATTTCGTAGATTTACAATATACATTTTTACATAATAATGAATGGAATAAAAATGTAAGAAATGGAAAAATATTATGTAACGTGCGATTTAAGAAGTTAGATTGTGGTGCGATTTAGGAAGTTACATTATGGTGCGATTTAGCAAACTAGAGCATTTTTTAAACTTTTATTTATTTTATCTATAAAAAAAATGTAAAGCAAACTTTAATCCTATTAATTTAATTTTAATAATATTCTAATCACGACAAGACTTAGGCTATTTAACTTATATTTTCTGTAATTCTGCTATGAAATACGTTGAAAAATAATAACGCTATCACGATTTTTTTATTTATGTAAATAACAGCACTCTTGTCGCTCTTCATGTCATGAGTATAACAGAGTAGCATTACAGTATCATGTAGTTCTTAAATAACCCGTAAAAAAGTATATAAATATACAATAATTGAATTTTTAAGTGAGGTAGTGCGATTTAAGAGCAGGTGCGATTTCGGCAACTTTACCCTAACTAGTAAGGGCACTCCGTAAAAAAATGCTGGTTCGCGCAGGTGTGGCTACACAGCTTTTGTTTTGGGCCGGATCCAATGAAATGCAAGACGATAGGAATGTATACCTGGGCTGTGTTCCGTTATGCAAGTACTAAAAATCTATAGTGCACGTTACGTTTACTATAGATTTTTAGTACTGGCAGTGTATAACGGAATGCCCAGGTTTGTTAACGTCGTATCCCTGATGAAAATAAAAATCGAAGTGTAAATTGAATGCGTAATGGGAGAGTAACAGAAGCGTAAACGAAACTTCTAGGAGGCGAAAATTGAAACAATGAAACGTAAAAGAAGAATTTACGCTTCTTTTATAGTTTTATGTTTCAATTTTCGCCTCCTAGAAATTTCATTTACGCTTTTGTTACTTTCCCATTATATTTGACTTACGCTTTTATTTTTATCTTCATCAAGGATGCTCCAACGTGCTCTTACCCATAGCTTCTAATCACTTCAACCTCTAATGAGCGCATTGAAGTGAGTAAGAGCTATGGTAAGGAGCATGTTGGAGCATGCGACGCGACAAACCTGTGGACAGAACGATTACAACACTTTTTTCGATGGATTTCGGAATGCAACCTGCTCACCGAACAATTGGTTCTTGCTTATGGATCTAATCATTTACATTCAACCGCTTTAGAATATATTCATACAAACTTAAATACATAGTATAAACATATGCATAAAGAAAATTATCTTATCACATTTTTATCATAGGGACGTAAAATAGGATGCAAGTTTGTGTAGATATATTCTTGGAGCACTTCTGCATTCCGAAATCCATCGAACAAAAGTGTCGCAACCTTTTTGCTGACGAGTATATTCAGAATATCTCAATTCAAGCTGAAAAAAGAATCGAATCAATAATGAATCGTACTTCTCAGAATCGACTGGGAAATCAATTTTTGAGTGCGAAAATGATCGATTCTCGACGCATCGAATCGAAATCTAGCATCGCTAATAGTAGTACCGTGTGGTCGATTAAATCTTAATCATCTGTCAGCACTTGACATATGATGCGTAGCGTATGAAAGCGCCGCATTATTTGCTGACATGAATGTCAGAGCGAAAGCGATTTACGATGATGATTCGTTCCTTACTTACTTTGAGCAACACAGACGACCCTCTTTTACTAATTCGGGACCTGGAGATCGGGGACGGCGTTAAACTCAGAGCTAAAGTTCTCGCCCTATAACGACGTACTATCGGAGACGTGTAGCGCGAGGGAAGACGAGTGCTCGAGATGGCACCATGGATGTTACGCGACTACCATATTCCACTATCCGGGTCGTAAGTGTGTCTTGGATCCTACGAAAGGAGAGAATGGCGAATCCCTTCTCCCGAAGATGATTTTCCCTCTCGTCTGTATTACGACTCCGGACTTTAAGTCGTGGTATAGGTCATTGGTAGATAGGTTCATGGGAACTCGCGTATTTGCTCGAGTAATGCATTGCGAACGAGGATCGAAGGCACCAAATAAACATCCACTCCCCTTTTTATTCCCCGTTTAGTAAATTGACGATAATAAACGGTTGTAACGATAAATCTTTTTTTGTAATCGTTACAATAAGCTTGGTCAAACCATTCATCGAGTTGTATGCTTTATTCTAATTTTTGATGGGGTCATAAATGGTCTTTTGGAGGAAATTTTAATAACTATAAAGAAGGTGTTTTTTTTAGAAGAAGAAAAGCAGATAAAACTAAAACAAAAGCATATAAAGAGGAATGCCTCGTAAAAAAATAGGAGCCATTGCATCCTGATGATTGCGCGAGCATTTTTTGAAGAAGGCGGTTCACTTTATGGCACCAGCAAGCACCATAATTACGTTTTTTATGAGGCGACATCGGGCATTTCTTTTTGTTGCCCCGTTCTAGATAAAACTCATTTGAATTTTACAACGTTGTAACAATGCGGATTCTGCGAATCCGTAATTCGATTACCTACGCACAGGCAACTTACACGAAACGCCTCACGCTGTACCATTTTAAGGCTCTGAAGTTTACTACCTCAATGAAAATGTTAATGACTGACTTTTTTTACTTTCTATTTTCAACTCTTGCCATTTAGAATCATTTTTGACATTAAATGCCCAAGTGTGGTTAAGCAAAACACTTGTCGTAAAATAAATAATTTATGGAAATAAATAAATTGTAAAATTATTACTTAATTATTAAAGTCGCCCATATTGTGAGTAATAATATCTGTGGAAATAAATAAAATACAAAATAATAAATAATGTGTTACGAGTAACATCTAATTAAGAAATAATAAATATGCTTAGTGTGATGGTTAGTTTGATAATATAATTATAAATTCAATATCATCTTAATTATAGTATCTAGCTTCTTATTTAATCATATGAAATTTAGATGTCAAATTATGAGCTAAGTACATGGTTACGAAGAGCCGATTATAATTCATGTTGACATTTAAAGACTCACGATGTCTGTATGGTAAATCGTGCTGCTTTCTGTGGTCCCGGAAATCATGATGATAGTTCAAACTAGATTCATCTGTGGTGCCGAAAGTATAATCAGGAGAGGCGTAGAAATAGCTGGGTTGGTTCATTCTCCTCGGAGGCATCCACAGTTGTCCGTATGATAACCATCCGCTTCTCTCCACATCGTTGTTTCTATTCTTTCTCGTCATGGCATGTCTGGAAGCAATGCAGTAAGCCGATTATACGAAAACGATAATTAAGCTGTTAAAGGAAAGACCGTATCGAGACAGTTGAGATGCAACATTTATCCGGATAATCGTATTATGGACACGGATTATGAACACAGTTTCTTTGTAACATTTTTTGTAAACACAGTAAAAAGTGATCTGCAAATACTGTTATGTCAAATACGATCAATCCTGTTGTTAGTCTAAACATACTTAAGTATACGTACGATACGTTTGTTCGAAATAATAAAAGCATCAGCTCAAAAAAAAATAGAAGAAATAACATATTAATGAAGCCTTTATTACGCTATAATTGTATATATAGTTTTATGTAATCACAATTTAATGTTTCTGAAATTTGTATACAAATATTAATTAAATAGAATACTGTAATTAACACCGTAATGGAATGTTATTACCTAATATTAAAAATAAAGATATTACATATTTTTAGATGTTTAAAATTGTACGACAATTAATAATATATTCATATATTGTCACAGTCATATTAAGTTTATATATGCGTTATAAAAAGAAGATTTAATTAATTATTTAAGTTAAATTAATTATTTAATTAATTTTTACAATTTTTTTTATAATCTGATTTAAAATTAAAATAGATAATCTGGTTTAAGTTTTTTCATAAATGACAAGACATACGAGTATGTGTTGTGTGTGACTGTTAATATAATTTTAATAATCCTAATTCGCGCGACCAACTGTCAGTGTATGCTTTTTCGTTCAGCAAAACTCTGCGATAATTGCGTCAATGTGCCACAATAATTTCATGGTTACGCACGCGGAATGTTATTCGATGCAAAAACGCACTCCGTGACAAATCATAATTTGTACTTATAGCAGAAATACATACAGCAGAAAAGAGAAAGTCGTAAAACTAGATGTAATTAAACATTTTTTTCTAAAATTTCAAAAATTATATTACAACAAATGAGGGAAATTACACAGAAAATTTATTTCTAAATTAGAATTTTTATAAGAATGTTTAAGCAGTGTTTTTGAAAAGAAAAACCAATCAAGATAATTTATTAACGATATTTTATTAATGTATCAATAATAATTTTCTTCCAAATTCTAATCAAAGTACATTTGAATCTCTTAATTCAAATTTTTATTAAAATAATCAAGTTTTCTATTCTATGCAGATGTCTTCATCATTTAAGGGTTGATCAATTAAGGGTTGTAACTCTTTAGTTAGAACCTTTTAGATTTCCTTTTTTTTATTTCTTACTTTATAATATATTTATTTATTTATTTTAATATTTAAGCAACTCAATTCTTTCTTTATTTTTTTCTCTCTTACTCTGTCTTCACACTGATTTGCGAGACCAAAAGTAAAAGTACATTTAATTTGTACACATTGCTTAAATGCAGCAAAGTATTCGTATTATAACAGCATAAACATGAGTTTGGTGAAGTCGGTGATGGAATTACAATCATTAGTTCCACACACGGTGTATGCACTTTTCTTCGATGACGCGACATTTCACTACTCAAGCTCACGGCCGGTTGTTGTGAAATGATCGCGCGTGCTATCCTGCCTCTCTTAATAGCTTCGTTCCGATGACTCGTTCAATAAGCGAAGCGAGACGTTCTTTTCGATTTTAACATAAACACCACTTTCCACCGGAGATTAGGAGTACTTTCCGCTTTCGCACTTACTTCCTTTTGCTGCCGGCGCCGAGCATTTCATAAGAAGCATTGATACCGAGCAATTAACAATTTAAACGATGAACATATGATTGCACGGTCACAAAAATTCATGCCTATTGGGAAAAATATATTTAATATTTATAAATAATTGTATAGAAATTATGCTTATAGGAGCTTATACCTTTTTGTATATAGAACTATAAATATAATTATTATTAATTAACTAAGTTAAGTTAAAGTTAACAGTCTTGAAAATTTAACTTAATTAAAATACAAGTTAATCCATAATGAAATTAATTTAATTATGGAGTTAAGTTAATAAAAAAAGTAATTGAAAAGTTAAAGGTTAAATTTGGTCCGAACGAACAACTAAAAGAAAAGAAAAAGAAAAAGTTTGACCATTTTACATAATTTGTCATATTTTTCCTTTCTCATAACATATTTATTAAAGAATCTCTAGTTATTTTTGTTCACAAGTAACGATTATACAATATAAAATTATACTATTATAAAATTATACTAAATTATATACTCATTATTCTCTCGCATTTTGTCTGAAGATTAACTTAAAAAAATCAAATTAAAAGTTAATAGTTACCGATAAAATGTAACTAAATTAAGTTAAAAAGTTAAAAGTCTAAAGGCACACAAAAAACTTAAAGCAGTAAGACGTAAGCAGTAAGGAAATAAACATGTTGGATTCGCTACTGCTTATGTTATGGCCTTATGGACTCTACTGTGATTGGTCAATTCGCTTACTGCTTAGGTTTTACTGCTTAAGTTTGTTTGTGTGCCACGACCTTAAAATGTAACTAAGTTAAGTTAAAATTAATTAACTTTTTAACTTTTTAACTTAACTTTTATCTTTTTAATTTATTACCCAACCCTGATTATTATGAATATTATTACTAACATAGCAGTAATGCTAAAAATGGTGCTTCTAATCATAATTATTTATTATGCAGTTATAAGCACTTTTCTCAACACTTTTTTCTTAATATTATTTTTACGACAATCATTATCTTTATGCCAATTATTACTGCTATAAGCTTACGATAAATAATAAACGATGATGTATGTATAAAGTCTAGTATTACCGCACTGCTCCTTTTTATAACCGCATCGCTATGTTATTATGCGCAAAAGTCATGTAATTACTTGCAGCACGCAATTATGGAAAGGTGAAGTACCTGACTAGACTACTAGAGCAACACGCTGCTGCTTCGACACTCCTGCAACGCGCACTGTATCTCTTCACCAAAGTTTCGCGATATTTGTGCCCTTTACCGCATACCCTCTCCGTTTAAGTCTGCACCGTGATTCGTTATTTCCTTCCGATTCAATGCATTCGGCCAGTCACCGTCAAGGTGTAAATATCGAAGATAAATTATCTGTACGACCTACAATTATGAATAATATACATTGTTCTGTATCTGAAAGAATTACCACACTGAAAATATACCTAATTTTTTGGAAACAGTTAAGGTGGTTGTATCGCAAAATTACTTTTCTTAAGATGTGTTTGAAACTACTTTTACTATTTATAAGATAATGATATTTTCTATATATACGCATAATTTTGAGGGGAAATAACCAGACATGTTCAGTAGATAATTGCATTTGAAATTAGTACTTTTAACATATACGTTCCCTGTGCTAGACAAGGAGCGACAAGAAGTACATTTTCAATTATAGCGCAAAAATGGTATTTAAAAATTCGCTAAGGAACTATAAATAAATATAATACGAATCACTAAAACTGAAGAAAATAGGGACTAACCAAGCAAATTATAAAGCCTTAACAAGATTGCAATCTTTCTAAAGCTTTATAATTAATAATTGCCTGGTTATTCCCCATTAATATTTACTCTCCCTAAAAATTATGTGTATATATATATATATATATATATAGAGAGAGAGAATATCATTAGAGGAGAAAGTGGTATTATGGCTA
>NW_017257338.1:2551183-2593090 GCF_001594055.1 Mycetomoellerius zeteki
TATCTCCGCTATTATATAGCGAATCTTAATGATTACTTATGGAATTATTAATTCAGTAGCTCACCGTTACTCCATGATGCTAATATTACCAATACTCAATAACCAGCACTTATTATAACGCATTTTTACTTTCAAGTATTTCGAAACGTTTCTGAGGTACACTTTAATATTTAATCACACCTACTTCCTCATTTTTCTTAAACTTGAGCATATTATCACATAAATATATGTATTTTTGAGTATATTATTTGCTATTTAACATTTTATTTGCTGCATATATTTTGAGTTATGCAAATTTAAACAATACCATGGCATTTTGCTAAAGTGGCCTTCTATGGATATTGATTACTCACGACCTCTTTTCATCAAAATAATTATTTGATAATCGATTGTAGCTCTACTGTTAATCTATAGTTTATATTACGTATACTATTTTTAGTACTGAGATTTTTAGCATTGAGCAGCTTACATGCAGAAGTTGTGTGAATGTATGTATATACATTTTCATTTGCATACATTTTAAAATGTTTTTCTTCTTTGTTAATTTTGTAATTAAATACTGTTTTCTAAACAAAACTAATATTTTAAGGCTATTTTTATGAAAGGCAATATTACCGCCCATTTTTTTCTTAGAGTCATTATGCAATGTCGCCACATTTTTATTAATAGTATCCTAAGTAATATTTCGTAACTTTGAGTCCAAAATCGATTCAATAACATTTTAATGAATGCAATTGTAAAGTTTTAAACTTAAATATTGATTATTAACAAAGTTATTGCGTAAAATATAATTGGAGTGCTATAACGCCACCTTCTCCTTTATCTTCAAATAGTAAAAGTTTGAAACAAATCTTAAGAAAAGTCATTTTTAAGTAATGTTTATAATGCAACTACGTTAAAATCCTCATACTTTAATAATACCAAGTGCTTTTTTTCTCAATATTTGTTATGTCGAATATCTCGCGAAAAATTTTATCATATGCTAACAATTTTTATAGGAAACACATTTTTTTAATTTTGTTATTCTAGTCATCTAAATGATATTTAGTAAATATATACACTCTGAATGAAGAATAGAGAAAGAAAATTTATTTTCTCTTTTTATATTTATGATAATTATACATTATTTATAGAGGATATCTAAAAATAATTTGATACTATTTATAGATTTTTAATGCTATTTAAATATTTTATAATCTTTAAAAATATAAATTTAGAGAAATAATAACAAATTAAATATTTCAGTAAAATCAGTTTTCTACTACAGAAAACTAATGTTTTACTTCCTAAGTGACACCCAAATAATTTTTTTTAACACACACATTGAAAATGAAATATTTATGAGAAAATTGAAGTAAATCACGTTTTTTTATTAGGAATTATTATTTTTAATCCAATTATAACAATTAAAATATTTTGTGGATATTTATTGCAAGATACATTTATTTGTAAAAATAAGTGAATACTCTTTTGCGAATAAAAACGTAAAAAGTGAAACGAATCTATTGTGCATCCAAGTAAAGCGTAACTTATTAATGGAAAAATGTATGCAGATTGTATCACATATGATATGTACATTGTATACATATACTCATTAACAAGGATACATTTCGTAACTTTCAATAGCTAGACAAACTTTCTATTGGAAAAATTAACTAGAAGTCCCTTATTTCTTGGTTGAGCTGTACGATATGGTCTATTTGGTATTTAAAAATATGATATGGCTTACTGCGTATTTAAAAGTTATAGCTTAATGATAGAAATTTTAGAGTTGACATTATGTAATATACGGTATTATAATTTACTAAATTGATCTGAATGTTGCTATAACTCACGAATATTTTTATTTTGTATTTTAAACGAAGAAATATACGCTTAACTAAACCGGATAAACGCGAATCTGATCTAACTTCAATTTACTTTGCATTTGCGTGCACTTACTGCACGCAATATACGTTTCCTGTAAAAAACTACTTGCTAACATATGTGGATACATAATTATATTAATCCGTAACGAAGTTTCTACATCGCGTTTTTTTTTCTGTTTTATTTTAACTTTTCCTTGAAAGGTGTTAATGCGTATATCATTATGTTATGTGTGTGTGTGTGTGTGTGTGTGTGTGTGTGTGTGTGTGTGTGTGTGTTGTGATTATAAGTTTTTTATGTCAAATGATTAGAATTTTTAATTAATCATTAAACGTAAATGCATAACATATCTTAATAAATATTTTAATAACAATCTACAAATTATTTTATTTATTAACGCAAACGTCTAATTATGATTTCAATAATAGTATGAAACAAGATTTCTTATTCTTCGTAAATTAATTGTAGATAAAATTTTTCAGAAATTGTTTATTAATTTTAGACTAATCAAGTGATTTTTGTAGAGCAGCTTGCAAGTGTTCCAACATGCTAGGCACTTCTGTAAACAGACCGAAGGAAAATATCGTCCGACAATATAGCATGTCCATGGCCCATATTCTGTACATATCTACCGACAGTTGTCGGTATCGTTAAGTAGCGACAGTCAATGAGAATTGTGCTTTTTTTCCTAGGACTATCCCATTGGCTATCGTTAGTTATCGACACTGACAACTGTCGGTAGATGTGTACAAAATATGGGCCCATGATTATATATGTACATATGCTAGGAATCATGTTCCGTATCACATAGGCGTACTTTAATCGCGAATTCTTTAGATCTGTAGTCTCTGCATGTAATAGGAAGACTTGAAATAGAAAATGGATGTATTCAGATGTTTCGCCATTCTCGAGATACCATCTGGCAATCAGAAACTTTCGCCCTTGATGGTGTAATTCGTGACTCGATTGGATCACAAAGAAATGGATCACAAAACCTTGGATTCGAGTCGCCAAGTTTTTTTATTGTCATTATAAAATATGAGTATCGTGTACACCTGAGAAAGAAAGTAAAAATTTTGCAAGATTTAAGTAACGTCGTTAAATAATAAGCCCACGTTTTATTTCGTTTCTGAGAATTACAAAATAAAAGAATCATATAAAAATGTAACTGTATATCTCCTTAAAATGCCCAAATAATTTTTAAAGAGTTTTTTTCTACTTTTTCAACTCAAATTTATGCAAGTTATGACAAATTCAAAATTTTACAACTAATTGAAACTTAAATTATTCTTTTTTTTCAATATATTTTTATTTCACCCATAACATTCTTTGTTAGTATTGCAAATATTTTAACATCGACGTTTATTTAATGATATTATAATTATATAAATATAATATTATAATGATATTAATAGCTTTCTGATAAATATTTTTAACTAATAATAGTTTTAACCAATGTTTTTTTTATTTTGTTTATAATTTATAATTTAGAAGTATATAATTTAAAAATATTACCGCACATAAAATTATAATTAAGAGAAATAAAACACAGTTGTAATAAATGTATTACTTTTAAAATGCGAATATTTCTAAAGAATGGAATTAACAATTTAAAGAATGAGTCAAATTTTAGGTAAATTTCTATTTATTATAATAATTTATATCCATTAATACGCAATACTGCTGGCTTCAGCGTACAATTGGTTTTATTTTATTCTTTTCATCATAGTCTTATTATATAATGAATGATTCATAAATATTATTTCTTACTAGTAATTATTATAGTAATTACTTAATAATAATTATTATAGTAATGACGCATTTATTGCATAAGGATATGCATAAATTACGCAAAATGAAATTTGATATCGGAAATGCACGAACATCCATATTGGATCTCTATTATCAATAAAATTAAATATAATATTTATTACATTAGGAACGGGGTGATATATATATTTTATTCGTTATTATTTCTGATGAATATCATGTATATTACAGCACCAGAGAAAACTATTGTAAACAGACTGTAAAGCTGAACTGGCACCACGAGTAGCTTCAGAGCTCCTCGAGCTGATAAGTTCTACAAAATCTTGAGAACATTGTGGAGGGTAGCCGTTCGTTCTTCGCATCGGGAATAGGTATCAAGGTACATTCAGTATCGCGCGTTGTGATCAATAAAAATAGTGTAATCTGTGACTGGTCTGTGACTATAGATCGATGTGATGATCCAAGGGAAAAAGGACGGTCGGATAAAGATTCTTGGGGATGAATATGATGAAGGGATTAGGAATGGGGAATGGTGATACTCCGGGAAGAATTCTGGATACTTATGCCACCAGATAGACGTCACCGCCTGAAAATGCGAATTGTCGAACTCCCCGTGGTGCCACGATCTTCATTTGGCAGATTGAAGGCGGAGACTCGCACCGTTACATTTGGTACCGCGAACCAGCTCGTCTACGTAACCGGCCTGTATTCGGAAGTTCGTCTCATTCGAGTTCATAGTCGCGGTCATGAATTTTTGGAACGACGATGTGAGAATCCACAACTCTTGACGGCCGTTTTTTGCGGTGATGACCTGCAATGAGGACGGTTACGATATTGATTATGGAATAAAGTGCGAAAAGATCGTAAAGAAGAATGATTTCTCAATATTTTTAAGCAAAAGTAAAATTCGATACAACTAAATGCACTATCAAAGTTGCAGTAGAATTATGAACAATCGAGTATGTAATTTGTACTATCTTTAAAAGTCCGAACGTCATTGTAATTGCAGTATATTCTATTCTTTTTTTATTAAAAAGTTTTTAATATTATTACTTTTATCTTCACACTGAATATCGTATTTTATTATATTATTTTTTTTAAACAAAAATTATTAAAAAATTCTAATACATATTTAATAATATATATTAAAGAATTCTGTTAGAATAAGCTGTCATCGTACTTTCATTCCAGACGGAAATTGCAGCGTATCGGGATTAACGATAATGACTTCGTTATTAGTACCACCGTACTCGGGATGAGTGATACTGTTCCAACATCCTAATGCGAGATCTGACAGAAGACCGAAGAAAAGAATTCCATTCTGATCCATGGTTTGAGCGGCAGACTGTGATGACCTTTCCATAGCGAATGGACGGAAAGACCTTGCTGCAGCGTCGGAGTGCTCTTGAAAGAGGCTATAATTCCTAGATAATAATGAATGTCCGATTATAACATGATATTTATCGAAGTACTCTTTGACGAAAAAGACAGGAATTAATATATTATATAACAAAGAGGAATTTATATAAAAACGTTTATTATTTTTGTTATTTATTAATTTATTATCTTTATTGTTCTTTATTGACTATTAATTAGCTGTGAACATCTACGAGATTTAAATAAAGTTAAATTTATAGAAAAATTAATTTAAAATTTTTGTTAAAAACAAAGCATTTTGTTAAAATATAATCGTTAGATTTTATGTTTATTTTTTCCATAAGTATACAAGGTATCCCATAATTCCTCTAATATTTTGTCCTCTATTTTGTAATTTTCGCAATAGGTAACAAGATATTAATTACTAAAAATTGCCGAATATTAGTCTTCAATAATTTTTTTTTCAAATAATATCGATTTTACAAAAAAAACTGCAAGAGAAAAATTATTTATTTTCTTCTCATAGAACTCTAAGAATTTTTTCAGAATTTTTTATCAACTTTTTGGTACTGCATTTTCTTATTTTTATCATCATGAGAAAATATGGTATTAAAAAATTCTGAAAAAATTCTCAGAACTTTATGAGAAGAACATAAACAATTTTTGTCTCTTACAGTTTTTCTGTAAAGTTGATAGTATTTGAGAAAAAAATTATTGAATACCAATATTCGGCCATTTTTAGTAATTAATATCTTGTTAACTATTATATCACGAAAATTACGAAATGGCCAGGAGGACTTTGGTAGGAAATGGTAGAGGACTTTTCGACTCGGTTTAATCCGCTCTACCTGTCCACGAGCGTTGTCAGGTGAATTACGGGAGACTCTGTATATCTGATAAAATGAGTCATATGTAATATAATACACAAAACGTATCTCAGATATTTTACGTATTTAAAATAAAAATCGCAGCAACGAATAATTTGTTATAATTCTTTTGCAACTAAATAAATGTTTAGTCATCCTTTCTTACCTGATAGTAGAAGTGGGTACCCAACTTTCGACTTTGCTGGCCAAAGAGTGGAAGTATAAAATCCTGTCGCCATCTTGCTTCATGGGACTCAAGGCAAGTCCCAAAATACCATCCATGAGATCGAACGTATCTCCCTTGACGTGAAACGTTCCATGGGCTGGATATGGATAAAACAAATTGTTGGTGATCCTCCAGGAGCGGGCGTTGCGATGATCGTAGACGAGCAATCCGTATCCAGTCACGTCGGCGATGTAGACGAACGTGTTTTGACATTTGTCGTCACTATTGCGGATATCGACTGCGAGAGTCACAAACAGGGAATTATCCATGAATTGTTCTTTTGGAAACTTGTATTGACTCAGGACTTTATTTGTTCGCAGCGAAAACGACAATAATTGAGGACGACAGATCTGCCGCTCTTCGAGTTTGCCCGTGTCGATAACCCACAACCTGTCGCACGAATCCACCTGTGATCATATCTTTGTCTGTAGTCGATATTTTTTTTAATTATATTTTTTAATAAGAATGTACAATCGTTGATCCGTAAAAAAATTATTTTATCAGAGAAAAATTTCCGCGCTACAAAATAATAATTAGCATTTTAATATATTATTTAAAATCAGAATAACATAATAATTATTAAATTTTAAAGTTAAATAACCGTTATATGTAATTTTTACGATATTTTTAATATTATATTAAAAAAATAAAATTAGTTTTTTTTCATAATATAAGGTAAGTATATCAGTTAATGAACAATTAGTAGACATGACCCAATTCGTTGGACAAAGTGGTACGAAATTTGAAATGTTAAATTTTTAATGATTGTATACTCTAAATAAATTTGTTGTTTATAAAAATTGTGAATAATGAATTGAATAATGAATTTATTTAGAATTATACATATCATTGAAAGAGAGAGCTTAATATTTTAAATGTTTTATCACTTTGTGCAACAATTGGTTCATGTCCACTAACTGGTACAATTATTTTACATGGATTATTTAATTATTCAGATATGTGTGCCTTGCATTTTAATTAAATTAAATTCTTGTTTCAATTTTTTAATTCTTCTGAATTAATTTGTAATTAACTTTTTTTAAATATAAATTAATAATTCTTAATTTACCACACGTTTTTAATAATCATAAGTCAACATATTATAATTTAATTTATAATATTTTTAAATCTTCCTTATTATAAGTGCTTTCGATGTAAATTTCAACAAATAGTTCTAATTTATTTTCACTTTGGAAAAGATAACATATTTTTCTTGGTTCTCTATTTCATAAATTCTACACGTGCATTCATGATTAGTGTAAAAACGTATGTTGTCGTAAATTAAACAAACGCGAGGCATGATGATAACGTAAAAGATAATTTATATGCACATTGTTCTTACAGCGTTCTTTCTCGTAGAAAGCTTTTTTAAATAAACGTATATTATGCATTTCTACACGCGCGACGCGGATATTTCATATCACAGAATAATTTTTATGCGAATTATTATAATATTTAGATAAAAATACTTTCTCACCAAAAAATCATAAAACTTGTTATAAGATTATTTTTATATTTATATTCAAATTTTTTCAGAATTGTTTCTTGAAAAATATATTATTATATTATTCTAATAGAAAAGATTTATATTCCATATTCTTCATTTATGAAATATTAAATATAATATTTTATTTATCAATGATATTTTTTTGTTAAATAGAACCAGCTGTGATATCAAAATGATATAATTATGTAATGAGTGTCTGTGTTATCCAAACTTATATATTTTAGCCTTATACGACCAGGAATATCAGTAAAGAGCATTTTGTTTCAGATCGCATTGAATACATAATAACGTAATGATAAGGTAAATTTATCGCACTGGTGGGCGCTATAATCTCATCGTAAAGAAGATATCCAAAAGCATGCTTCCGGCATTATTGTGGTCAGTGTTAGCAATTACGATATCACGTAAATTACGATAATTTATATTGCGTCTTTTATAAGAATTTCCGTGTGTGCGCCACACGTTCGATTTGTTATTTGAGTTTCTCGAATAATAATGAAGGCGTTAATTCCATAACGTCACACGATATATGTTTATTTCTAAATGAGCGAGGTGCGATTTCCGATAATATGTCGGAAAGAAAAGGAAAAATATTTCTAACTTTAAGATTTTTTACGTCCGATTGCGTCAGTGATCGTAAATAAAGTAATTTCGTAAATTACCAATTTTTTTCAGATTATAATTGTACCCAACTACCCATATCGCGAAAATCAAATAAAATTCATTTAATAACAAGTAGTGTTAAGTTACTGTATATTGATAATTTCAATCTTGTTAAAAACTGTCGCAGGATCAATTAATGCGAAGTTATTGATTACGATACGATATGTTTTTAAATTGCGTCAACGACAGGTTAATTATTGATCCAATTTACAAATCAAGTTTTCATATTATTACCTGCACTCTAAACACACTGGTAATTGCATCACAATGTCCCAATCTGTTCCATTCCCAACTTGGATAAGGTGCAATTATTGGATTTCCCTCAGGAGAAACATCATTCGTCACGTAACCGAGGGTGACCGGAACCCCGTTTTGAAACCTTGGTATCGTGATGAAGACTAGGGATCCATGTTTAGCTATATATTCATTAAACTAATTATTAACTATTAAGGGAGACGATTAAAACTCGCTAAATTGTCACATTATTCATAAGGCTAATCTAATCAAGCAAGCATGAACTGAAAAGATTGTAATTGATATCCAATTTAGTTTTGTTACAGAATTATTCATGTAATATCTGTATTAGAGACTAAACTATTAATCTTCTATTCGTAAGAGATACGCACATTAATTTTATTAAATATATTTTCTACATTCTTTGAAACATTTGTTTAAGAATAATAACTACCTACATTTTTTGAGAATAATTATATTAAAAGATTGCACAATAATTTTACAAGTTACACAGAATTTGTATTTATATAAATATAATTCTTTTTACTTTCTGATTCAGACCAGGGTTAGTAAAGACTAATGGTTTTGTTTTTTTTTAGAATAAAATATATTGTGTTTCTTCTTAAATATGTTTTTAATGCTTCAAATATGCTTTAAACAGTTACTATAAAAAAACATGTTTAAAACATATTAAAAACATCAACTAAGCATGTTTTAAACTATTTAAAACACGTTTAAAACATGTTTTTTTACCAACCCTGACTCAGACAGATTAATTACCTGTCAAGGCGATTCAATGGCAAATTATAAGGTTTAACAATATGAAAATTGTTATTCTTACTTATGATAATTAAAGTCAAGCAAAAATTATATAAAAATGTTCGTTGCTCAAGAAGTTTTGTTGCTTAAAACACATAAATTATGAAGCAATGTTACATATATTCTAGCACGAACTATTAAATCATAATCGATCAATTACGAGATAATGATTAAATCTCTCTTTATTGTAATTTATTTAAATAATATAATTCGCTAATTTTACTAATTGACTCGATTTCATAAAATGAGAGAATAACGATTATCGAGCAACAATAAGAGCTTTAAAATCTCTTACAATTATGTAGCTTATAATTTTTTAATTTTAAAATTTTATCAAGAAGTAACGAAAATTAAATTAATAATGGAATATATTTAACAGTATTGTTAAATGATTTGGAACAATTTCTATTTAGAATAATATAAAAATTGTTTCAAACCTTTGTGGTAGAAATCCACGTCAATCGGTACCGGTGCTCCAGGAATAAAACTGCCTTCTCGTATAGCATTTTCTCTTGCATACTCATTTGGAAAAGCAAATTCTAAAGCCTTCCAAGAATATATACCCTTCAATTTCTCAATACTTGCGCATCCTTTCAAAAGCAGGAACGGTATAACGAAACGGTGCAATAACTGGATCAAGCCTCGGATTGGTAAAAGTTTCATTATAAATCTGTGAACAAAATAAATCAATTATTTAAAAAAAATATCAGAAAGAATAATGTTTGATTTATGATAATTTTTTTTATTTTTTCCTTAAATATATTTATTAATATTTATTAATGTACATATTTTGACATAACCTAGTATGGTGTTTTTAAACATATTATTTATTTGTAAATATTTTTTCTTGCCAAAATTTTCATAAAATGTTATGTAACGTATTAATTATATAATTAATTAAAAAGTTCATGTATCTCACATATAAGACGGTGCGTCGTTACAGTTTAAAACAAGAGAATTAATTGAGAATTAATAAATGTCAAATGTTGAACGTGTTTTATATGTACTCCAAGTATGTGCGATTGGTTTTATAAATTAGTTGTTATTGCACTTTCTAACCTTATAGACTTTTACTGCAGAAATTGCATGATAAAATTTGACAAAGAAAATAAAAGTAATTAACAATAATAACAATAGGGTATTGAACCACAAAACGCACGATTTCAGTGGCGAATTACATTATAATTTAAATTACAAAAGTATAAACGTTTCGGTCTATATTAGATTATCTTCAGTATAATATAAGTTAGATATTAAAATTAAGATTAAGAACATCAATAAGACATATAATAAGTTACAAAACAACAAGTTATTACGAAGATTGAGGAATGGAAAATTGATCGTTATGCGCTGAATATAATACAACATGAAATGATATAATATCTTCGTTACATCTAAATTCGGAAGTCATCTTATTAATATAAAAAAATGAAGATATTCCTGTCAATTGAGAAACTTGAAACTACTCTTGCTGATAGAGTGACATTCTTTATCGGAGTCAAAGACGAATTTGACTGATGCGAAAGTTTCCAAGCTCTAATTATGAATATTATTTTATTATTATTCTAATTCTTGTTTAGTGTAAAAAAAAACAAAAAAATTACTTGCATCAGAACAAACCATGTGAGTTATATAGTTACTGTTAATCTGGATGTCATGCTCGCTTAAATCCCAAATACTTTTGTGGGAGCGCAGCCCCACAATGTCAGGTAAAGCGAACAGAATATCGTCCACATATCGGAAATATATTGGAATATTAACATTAATATTAGCAAGATATTTTCAAACGAGCATTAAAAATAGATGGAATTCGATATCAAAAAATACAAAGATTCCTTTTTGAATGCCATCTCGCTAATTGTTAATTCAACATATTTCAAATTTGACAATCAATACTTCAAACAGATTTTTGGCATGCCAATGGGATCTCCTTTATCTCCAATTCTGGCGGATATTATCATTCAAGAGTCATTTGGAGACAACTATTCTTGCTAATATTAATGTTAATATTCCAATATATTTCCGATATATGGATCATGTTCTGCTCGCTTTATTTGACTCTAATAGATTCTATTCTTGATTTTTCAATTTTATTTATTGTACGGGATATATGTAATTAGAGATAATGTTAATCTTATAAATTCTGCCATAGATTTTGAACATTTTATAACTTAAATAAAGTAAAGATTAATTTCCCTAATTATTATTGGCAAACAGAAATACTTATTAAAAAGATAATTTAGAGAAAGTGACGCTTTCTTGTATGAAATCTTTATAAATGCCTATACATTTACATAACCTTTTGATAAACGTTTCTTACCTCTTTGATGTTATACGGCTTTATCTTCAGTGATGAATTTAATGATCTTTTGACGCTTCTTCTAACCTTGGCACTCAGTAATAACACGACATGATTTTACACGTGTTTCTTCGTTTTCAAATTCGACGGAGTATTGACTTGCAACGACGTTCTTGTCCGTTCTTTCGTAAATAAGAGTATCGTTAAAGAGATAGCCGGTCTTTTTTCCTTTTTTCCTCAGCACTTTCACTGTCACGGATAGAGAAGTCCGGAGGCGGTTGTTATACTCGCTAGCGTTAACTATAAATATTGAACGAAATGCTTTTCTCTCTCTTATTTTTCTCCTTTTCCGGGTGTCAATACTCCAATTTTATGATCATCGATAAGATCAAGATACCTTTTTTTAATCTTCTCGTAGTTTTATCTTTTTTTAAAATATCCTCAATATTTGTTGTATATTACAACAGAAAACTCGATTGTAATGAACGCGACACTCTCCAGCGTCACTCTATTCGTGATTCACGCGAATAATGAATTATTCAATGTTATCTTAATGTGAACAATAATTCGAGAGGACAGATGTCCTGGCCTCACGCTCTGGACTACGAGACGATCGAGGGACGACTGCGAGATTTCTTAAAGCGGCGACTTTTCACGCGTTCGCGTCCGAACATCTCCGCTCCATCGGAACAGAAACGTCAAAGGGAGGTGGTTGCAGTTTGTTATATCGAAGATAAGATTGTCGTTTGAGGTCATGGTACGCAAGTGAAGTGTATATAAGTATTTTGCTTCTGCATAAATAACGCACGCGAGTGGGAAAATCGACAAACCTGCAGTGATGAAAGCAGCTGAGCCCGTATCTTTGAAGAGGAAGAAAAAATGGAGTGACCCTGTTGCGTACGTAAGTATTTTTTTAACGTCATGCTGCAATATATTATTACTTGCTAATTGCGATGAAAAGTCGCTTGAAATGATTATTAACTATGATTTGCAATTTAAAAACAACTTTTCAACTCTGTGCAAACATAAAAGCATTTATTTTAATTCTGGTTTTGTCATAATTTCAAATTTATTCACAAATGATTTATGTAAAAACTATCACGAGATATACATATATATACCGATAGATGTTGCATTTTGATTTAAAAATTGAATAAATATCTCATTAATTTTAAAATATTTTTTTGGACATATATCGGCATCCGTAATCACGTCCATTAACGACAGTTCCTTGTTTCCCTGGCTACTTTTCCGACAGTTCCAAATATAGATCGTCCCTGTCTTACAGCCATACTTTTGTACCGACTGTTTTGTAAAACTATTGTTGTTATCTCACGTATCTCTAATATTTAATATAAAAGCGGATAAAAACAAATTTTATTTTAGAGCACAGTTTTGAAATTTTATAAAAAGAAAATAAACTTGTATTATCAAATATTTGTGCAATTTTATATATAATATATAATATGCATTTGTATATCAACATAAAACCTTGTTATTAATAGATATAATATTACATGACCGCCGACATTTTAGAAGTTCAATGTGTCATTCAACTGGTGCTTTATAAAAATTGCGGCTTTTCACCGTAGAGATATTATTTTGATTCCGCTTAATTATTATCTCGTTTTATTATCACTTGTTCTACCAATATTTTAACAAGTTTAAGCAGAAAGGACGATGAAGCAAACGGGTGATGTCACCTGAGTAAATGGAATTTTATTCTGCATAATTTTCTTTCTGGTATAACTTGTTAGCGTTTTTTGAAATCAATAGGGAAGTGTATGTACAAAAGCTATTTGCATACACAATAGATATTTATATGTGCGCATATTTTGCGTCTTGGTCATTTCCATTCAACTTATTCGTCATTATAGAGATTCTAACGCGTAATTATAATGACGTAACAATCATTCCATTTCTCAATAAAATGAATGTAATCTTCAACTTCAAGCCAAAATAAAATGACGCATTTGAAATAATGAAATAATGAATGACTAGTTATGTTTTATCATGTGCATATATGTATTCAGATAGCCATAATTGCGTGTAAAGTACATTAAAAATTAATTAATTAGTTAATATTTTAGATACGTACAGAAAGCGAGTTATTTAATCCAGTATACTAATAGAAATTATATTAGCAAATATATATAATGATATATTTTAATAATCTCATTTTAATATTTTTACAGATAGGAGAAGAAAGTCGATTTATAAAAGAAAAAAATATATTTGTGTTCCATTTTCAAATATAATGTCTCCTTGAATGATAAAGCAATTCCGCTTGCCTCTCACAAAAACAATTCCAATCAATTTCAAAGCATCAGTAAAAAATTTTATTGTTGTTCTTAATAGCTAAGAGGAAACAGTTTGAAACACTTTACGTGGATCTTGTATATAATTAGTTGTAAAATTATACTAATATGTAATTGTAAAATTATTAGTATATGTAAAATTATTAGTAGATGTAAAATTATTAGTATATGTAAAATTAATATATGCAACTAATTGTTAAATTATAATAATATATAGTATGTAATTACATCTAAATACATAGATGCAAATATCAATATAATTTATTTAGCAAATAAATGGCAGCAAGATACGTATTTTATTAATTTAACGAAGTATCTGCGTTTTATAAAAGTATACTGAAAAATATCTGATTAATCACATATTGCGTATGTAACAGGACACGACCTTTTGAGAGCATAACTTTCACTACATTTGCAGGTAATAGATGTTATATTTGTTAATTACTTATAATGTCTCGTTAGTCATTTACTTATTACTTGACATTCAATTTATAAGTCGTCATATTTAATTATAATTTATTTGAAGAAACAGGTTCGGTGCCTTCCTTTTTATAAGAAAATTGAATGTAAATTTGATGTGTTAGACAAATCTATATGTTTATTTCTCATAATTTTATTTTATGTTTCTTTGAGTCATTTTACTTGACGTTTTATCATTAATTGTGACAATTAATTTAGGTATAAATATGTTCATTCTCATTGACAAATTAATTTTAAAATAAAAATGTTTATTGAAAACCATATTATTTATAAATTTAAAAAAATTGAAAATATTATTAAGATATTACAAAACATCACAAAATATCAATGAAAGTAAATTAAGCATATTGATTATTAGGTTGCAATTATGAAAGAATGCGAATACCGATTACGTACAGAAAAATTTGCAAACTTGGCAATATTGAATTAAACCTAGTTTTCCGATGAATTCTCAAGCAATTCTTAAGTAAGAAAATCTTGAATAAGATTAGAGTATTTTAATGAATTTTATGTGAAGTTAATATAAAATTATAACTTGAATAACACACACACATACTTGCGTGGCTCATAACCCTTTTATCTTCCAAATTTTAATTCATTGAGTCTTTATTATATTATATTTTATTAATATAAAAATGTTTTAAATACATTTGGTATAAAAGATGTTTTCTACCTTTCTCAAAATATTAAAGCATATAAAATGCATATAAAACATATAAAATATTAAAGCATAAAATGTTTTAAAGGATCATTTTCTGTAAATAATAAATTAAAATAACTTAAAATGTTTATGATTTTGATAATTGTATCAAATTAATATTATTGCAATAATTGAAAATATTAAAATTTTTTTATATAGAATTCTTAAATTGAAAATATCTTAACGAAAAGTGAAAAATTTAGTAAATAAATGTACAAATTTTGTATATAAATATATATTCACACATACACACACACACACACATATATATATATATATATAGCATGTTATCTTTTTAAATATTTTTTTCTGTTACATTCTTATCATAAATGTTCTCAAAAATATGTTCTACTAATGATATATTCTATGAACATCATTTGAATATTGCCTGCTGTCGTAATTCTTTCAATCCGAACACAATACTTTTTATTAGAATCCTAGCGTATTATTATAGAACTGTAAATATGGATCAATCTGCTGATTAGAAAGAGTCGGAACAAGTGCTTGATTATCCACTTTGAGTCTCATGATGCGAATGTTAATCTGACGATTATCAATTCGTCTCAGGAAGAACTTATGGAATCTTGATGACATTACCCAGATATTACCGTTGTCATATTTTGCCCATAAAATTTCAGCAGTAAATTGTAATTTTTCTGGACTATAAGCGAGTATTCTGAAAAAAAGAAATGTATGAAAGATAGAAAAAAATTACTCAATTATATTTATAATTATAATAAATATTATAAACTTATAATTCTGATATAATGATATGTTATACTATTATTAATAATTCTCTTTAATGATAATATAATTTATTATCTCCTAATTATCTTTAATGTTTGATAAATCTGTCAATCAAGAATATTAAAAACTATCAATGATCAATTACAACAAATATGAAGAATGTCTGATAGTATAAGTATATTTGTTACAAACTAAAATATTATCACTGAAAAGCAAATACAATATGAGAATAAAAAATTAAATGTTTTAAGAATCTTTCTCTTTTTTAATAAAAATAGTAAAAAGGAAAGGGAGCTTCTGCGATTAAAAGTGACTAATATTATAGCAAATTCATTTTCCTTATGAAAATTTCTAATAACTCGACACTATTCTATAATAAATTTATATAGGAAGCGACATATACAGGGCATTCACTCAGCTTACAAGTCGCAGCCAACAGTATTATGACCAAATACTTAAAGCGGAACCGGTTTGCGTGCATAGTATGCAACTGCTTCGGGATTCTTATGTAGACCTTGCTGTTTTTCCGATTATAAATTTGTTATATAACATTGTTTTTATGCTACTATAATAATGTATAAATCAGAATATAAGAAAAATATATTTGATAAGCATTATCTCTTAAGTTCAACTATGTTAGAGTAACATAACATTGCATAATATTATCTAATAAATCCACATTAAAACAACATGATACTTAAAATATAAATAAAAATATTTCGTACAAAATTTCATACCTCTGCTGATTCGTTTGCTGTTGCCACGACGCGATCGCGGTCTCAGTAAAGGGAGAGAATATGATCGTATCATCCCGAGGATCCACGGCCAGTGCCAGACCTTGACTCGACTTTCTACCGACCAAGGTCACGGGTAACTGTTCACCGAAAGGTAGCGGACCGGCTTGGAGGGCCGAAGTGGGCACGCTGAAGATGCGATCAGTTGCTAGAGGTTGATAGTAGACGACCTCGAGTCTTGGTGAAAATGTTAGTCCCACTATGCCGTCTAAGAACTCGAAAGTGTCGCTTCCGATCTAAGGAAATGCCCAGTTAATGTTGAATAAGATATATTTAATTGGAGAAATTCTATAATAAAATATATTATATGTATGATGATTTTTTCCATGTGTGTATCATGTATTACATTCAGAGAAAGGTTTCTTCGATTCAAAGAAATGTTTCTTTGCTATACGATGAAAGAAACAATTTTTTTGTCCAAATAAATTTTTTCATTTGATTAAAAAAAATGATTTTCAACTCAAAGAAATTTTTTCGTTAACCGTATAGTAAAGAAACATTTCTTTAAATCAAAGTAACTTTTCTTTGGGTATATCAAAATATATAATATATTGTATAGAAAAACTTTCTGCGATGTTATTAAATATAATTAAAATTTAAATTATACACAAATTTTATTATTCTCTAATTTTTTATTCTAAAGGGAAATCAATTATAAATTTTACAACGAGCATTTAGGATATATTTATTACACACTTAAAATTAATTAAAAATTATATATATATATAATTTTATCTCTCAAGAAAAAAATGCAAATATTGAAAACTTATTTATGAAAATAGAAAAACAGATAATCGCAATGAATTAACGGAATAATAATTGAATAAAGAAAATATATTTGTATCTTCAATTTATTTCATATTATTTACAAGCAAGTAAATATGACCATAATGTTGAAATCAGTTCAATAGAATAATAAAAAAATACATACGCGTATAATAAAAATTATAAAGGTATTTATATAATATAAATAAAATTTATATTATATAAAATTAATAATAATGTATTTTAAAAATAAAGGATATAAAACGATTATTAACTTTACCAAAATTGAGAATATAAAATTTGTATAACTAATTGATCTATTAATAATTAAATAAGCAAAATGAAAAAGATGTAATTTATGTATAATAATTCCTTCAACAATTCAATCGTTATTCTATTAGTCTGATGTTAGTCTGATATTAGTCTGATGCGACATTATAGTATTTGTATTTTTAATTAATTCATATTCCTACATTTTAAAATATAAAAAAATTTTTGTACTTACTGTGTATATTGCTTGATCGGGATTAGGAAACATGGATGAATGAACGATTCGCCAACTTCTATCTGTAGCTCCATCAAAAATAAGAATTCCTGAGAAAAGATCAAGGTTTTTATAAATTTTCTTTAAGAACTTTTAAGAAAAAATAATTTTATGTGCAATCTTTTACGTAATGAACAAAGAATTTTGATCTTTTACGTTAAAATTTATTAACGATTTTAATAATTCTAAAAAAGATATAATTTTGAGGAAAAAATTTTAAACTTATCATTCTTTGGATCTATTTAAATTGTATAACATATTTTTGTATTTTTGAACTCAAAAGAATATTTAATTTTTCCGATTCACATTGGACGCGTTCAAGTCGACAAAGCGGTTATGCCTAGTTCAGACTGAACGCAGGAAGCGTCAGGCAGCAGAGCAGCAACCAACCAGCAAGACGATATTTTTTACGCCACTGTAAATACCGTCTCGCTGATTGGTTGCTGCACCGCTGCTTGACGCTTGTTGCGTCCAGTCTGAACTAAGCATTAGAGGTCTGCTTACTGAACAATTTAAATATGTTTGGTCGGATCCACAGGTAAGAACCAATCATGCTCATTCATGGCAAGCATATCTAGCCGCTTTGTTAGCTTGAATTCGTTCACTCTCTTGTACGGCTATATTTTGATAATAAAATTCAAAGTAAAATAGAATTATACATACGTTTGTTATAAGATCAATTATTTGATTGTAAGAAAACCCTTAGGAAAGAGAACTGATTAGTGTTCATCAATTACTAATACAATATTATCAATAATTGTATAGTAATTGATGAAATATCCTCAGTTATTATAAATTAAATAGTTTATTGTAACTCTAATCAGTTCTTTTTCTTAAGGAAATCAATAAAAAACTATTATTAAATATGCCACAAAATGATCTCAAAGTATTTTTAATTAACAACCCAACTAAAAATTGCATACCTGGACCGAGAGTGTCAGTCATGTAGAGAAACACGTCATCGCAAGTTTTCGCCGAGACTTCGTCGATAACAACATTGGTCAGCAAAGAATCTGGTCTTAACACCTAAGGAAAAGGGCATATAACAATGTTTGCTTGGAACAATTACTTTTACATAACCCTATGAAAAAATGTCTTAAATACAACTTGTTTGTCAAGCCAGACATCAGTGAATGATCATTGTTTCTGTGATGCTTACTTCTATCATCACATAAATCTGTCTTGCTACATAGTGACATAAAATTGCATACAAAACCGGTTTTTGATTATTCTATAGTTGTAAATTAAATCGATCCTACTGAGAGATCATTTATAAACGATTTCTTCATATCTAACGTTCTCTTTTCATTTTTATTAATATATGTTTTCGATTAATACATTTTTATATGTAAAGCAAAAACAATGTATTGGAAAATTTTAATATCACTTAACAAAATAACATTTTCATTTAAGAAAAATATTTCTTTAAGAAATAATAGTTTTTATGAATGTTGTATAAATCATCCTTCAATCTGTAAATATTTTCTTCAAAATTATTTTTACATTTCTATATATTTGATTTTCGATGTAGAGCCCTAGCTTACTGATGCTTCCATTCTACTCATTTTATCTCAAAAGCATATCGCTCTGCTCACCTCACGCGGAAAAGTGACGTGACGAATCACTTGATCAGTTTTTAAGTCGAAGACTACAACCTTCGGCGGGCAGACAGGCATGAAATCATCAACTGATGTCATAACGCCGGCGTCAACGACCCATAGTCGGTCACATCTGTCCAGTCTTGTACGATACACCGATATCAGCCTAGTGCAATTGATTTCTCCTTTTCCGGCACCATGCCAGTCCCACGAGGGATATGCTTGAAGCCTCGGACTGCTGCCCAATGGTACGTTCCTGGGGAAGAAGCTCAGGGTGGCCGGCACACCAGAACGTAATCTAGGTGTGCTAACGAAGATTCTGTTCCAGGTTATCTCGATACCGGTCAATACAATATTTTCCGGTTGAGATTGAAAGCCGCGGTCGTTCGGCAGCGCAAACTCTAGCAATGACCATTGTGCTATAGTTTCCAATGTTTCCGCCCTCGTTCTGACATACAATAGTGACAGAATCGTCACGAAGATCGTGTGCCTGAAAAAAATTAAAGAACGGAAGTATACACAATTAATTAATTTAAATGAACACTAGTTATTTTTAACATCAAAACACTGCACAAGAAAGCATATGCCTTATCCTCGTTTCTATCAATTTAGATTAACTTTAATCTCAGTTCAACTAATTTTTTTATCTTTTTTTAATTATTAGAATTAAAAAAGATAAAGTGTTAGTTGAACCAAAATTAAAGTTGAACTACATTGGTAGAAACAGGCGTTAGTCACAGTTCAGTATCCTTTTTTTGTAGAAGATTGATATTATCAAATTGCCCTTTGAAATTCGTATTTTAACAAGCAAGAGGCACAAAGTTTCGGCGTGCTAAATTTATTTGTAAGAATAAGTATAATGTGAAAATAAACACAAAACCTTGATCATTCTGCCTGCATACAGAATTAAATTATTTTGTTTACTGTTTTCGTATCCGTTACCCACCTCATGTTGCAAGGCTAAAAGCTAAAATACGGTAGAATAGAAATAGAAGCTTCAACCGCACTGCTTCAATCACGCACGAGAGATGAAGTAACAATATAATCGGATCGGATACAGCCACGACGCGATACCAGCGTCAACTGTCTCGGAAAGTATGCACGGGTGTGTACCACAAGTTCTACCGACCGAACACCGACTGAACCAATTTTCTAACATCGGCTTGTTAGAACTTGTTAGGTCCTTAAGAGACAGGACACCACAACTTGAATACATTGTATAACTATGTGTATGCACTTTTACTCATACGCACAATCATACTCTCTATCGAGGGGCAGTACGCCTACACCGATTAAGACTTCCCATTCCAGGACTTCGGAGTTTAACGCAAACCGCCAGTCTCGTGCAAATCTCTTCTTGCAAGACAGTGAAGAAAGTGGCTCGTGACTGGCTTGCTTCGTGGCACATCCATTCTCGTATTTCCCTAACTTCCGTAAGTCAAAAGTTAATGACACCATAGAAACTTGAAAATTCTTCTCGCAAATTCGATGCGATAAGCTTGACAAAGATTTCTTCGAATTCGATAATAACTTCGTAATAATGAGGCACAACTTCAGATGTTCAGTTTTAACTCCGAATATATTGGTTCTAATTGTAATTTGCTACGTTGCTAAAAATAAAAATGTTAAACGTCGACAGATAAGAGGCGAGCTTAGAATTCTTCACACTTCACTAAAAAAGAGCTGTACACTTCTGTGACACATTGCATACACGAAGGAGCTTCACTCGCTTGTGACGGAACATGCGATATAAAGTATCGATGATCGGCTTCACCACTAGTAAGTCACTGTGTGATATTACGAAATATTAAAAAAAATGGTGTACAAAATTGCACTTAGTCGTGCTACGGAATTATAACGGTTATGTAGACGTCCTTGGCTGGTCTCAATCGAAAGTGCCCGGAACTAAAGCCGCGCCCATTATAACAGATATAATTTACATTTCGGACATATATACGTACCTGCGACGAGGGAGCAAAAGACAAACGATCTTGATTGCGGCCATTGTTCTGTAATTTTTTCACCCTGACTTATTTATACACGGAGAGAATTTTGTTTTAAAATTTACCCCGAATATATGGTAGCTGTGGTACAATACAATATTTTAAAGATTTTTACCATGCACTTCAGTAAAATTAATCAAACTTATTTTATACTTTATTGTTTTATTAATGAATGAGAGAGATTTATTATTAAAATTCTTGTCTCTTCTATGTGATTGACAAGTGACTCTATATTAAAACTCTAAGAAAAAATTCTCTCTGTGTATTGTTCTCTTCGCGACGAGAATGTACATGTTTAAAGTGATTTGCATTTACAAGCGAAATTTCTTGGTGATAGCGAAATTTTTTGGTGATAGCATATAGGAATGATCAGATCGATTGGGAAATGCTTTTCCCTCTGGATTTCTCTTCTCTCCGTGGCAAGCAAACATTCCATATTTTTTAAAAAAATATCGAGATATATACGAAATTCATCTTTTTGCAAACCGCAGTATTTTTTTTTTCACTTTTCAGTCTCTTTTTTTTAACGAATCTCGCATTCTATGTACTCGTGTACTGATTCCGGATACCAAGCTTCATATCTCGCCAATAAATCACTTTCTCTCTGTTAACAGAGCTCTTGAGCATACATACTTGCCTAGCCTATTCTTTGTACTCTTAAGTCTTTCGTATATCAAATACTTAAAATTCAAACTACCGTATACATATATTTCACAAGAATAGATTTATAATCTCTCAGAATATCTAATATCCAAGTTACGAATTCTTCCGTAATATTCTAGAAAGGCTTCTCAAAATATTGCAAAATATTCGCAGTTTTAGGTAATATACAATTAAAATACCATAAATACTATATATTTTATTTTTATATTTTATACATTTTATATATTATTTATATAGTATTTATATATAGTATTATAAAAGTTCTTTATTTTTAACGTAAGCTTCTTTCGATGTAAAAATAATTTTAAGATTAGAACGCACTGATATTCTTCTTTTTTTTCTGCTTCAACTTGAATTTGCTACAACATTACGACTGATAAAAAAATGGACTAACGTGATCTTTCTGCAACAAAGCGCGTAATTGTTAACAATCGTAACTGGATATTATTCAGCGCTGTATCGAAAGGCTAGGAAAACGAGGTGGACGGAATGATACGGTAGTGTTCGATTACCCAGTATAGGGTTTGCAACGTGCTTCGTTAGAAATCGAGTATTTCGTTGTTGCTCAATACCTCGCATGAACACTATGGGAAATATCACAGGAACACGATCACGACTGCCCACCGTTCTCACGACGAAACGGAAGCAGCTCGCTATTGATCCACAACGGCAGCTTGAATAAGCAAATTCTCAGCTTATCGTGGAGATAAGAATCAGTAAGATATTTTTTTTAAATTATTTACGAGTAGTTGACAGGTATAATAACGTGCTCCATAAATTATATAATTATATAACGCGCAAAACGGAAATGTCAAGCAAAAAGAAATTCGTCCTGTCAGCAATAATTTAATTTCGGGCAACTCTGGTGGTTTAAAATGATTTATAATTTCATTTTAATTTCACGATTCTGAAATTTTGCTCATATAAATGACTGTACAGGTAATGGCAATCAAAATTATATATATATATCAATTTTTATATATCGAATATATAATTATTCCAAATATATCTGCGATTGTTAATCTTTTATTTAATAAAAATATAAAAAACCAGATAAGAGAATTTAAAATTAATATATTTTTTTCATTGACTCAAATTTTCCACATCGATGTCAAAACTGGCATCTAATTTTAAATAACACATTTCATATTACTGCAGTGTGACTGACACGTACTTGTAAAAAAATGTTAACATGCTTATATCAATTTAACTAGATGCCATCAATAATAAGTTATACATATAATTACAGTTTGAGGGAACGTATGATTAGTATGTATTTACGACCAAGAGTTTAACTTTTTCGCCGACCGTAATAAAATTAATTGCATGTACTTGGTTCTTTAAAGGCGAACTTGCATGTCTAAGGAATAAATTGGAAAATAGTATGAGAAACGCTACGTAAACAGTTTTCCTCCTTTCATTCTATAATAGCGTCTACGATATTTTTTTCACCGTTCAAAGCCCAAGAGGCGTTTGCGCCATCAGCCGATCGGCAATTAATTGAAAGTCTAATTTCGACTATCTCGAGATTCAACATACTTTCTGTGTAACATCTGTGTTTGAATTGACACACTTTCGTGTAATATCGTTTACATAATTAGCATTTATAAAGTGCTCGTTAATGCTAACGATTTATGCTGGTCGAATTGTAAACAGTTTATAATAAAATTCAGTTTGATGGAATTATAGTTCTTTCGAAATAAATTACGAAAGAGTTACAGTTTAGTCAAAGGATTATCAAATCAAAGATCAGATAACACACAATTAAAAAATAAGAAATCACCTAATTCGTAATCGGATACAATTGGACTTATATAGCCGCGTGTCACGTAAAATCAGAAAGATAATCTGATCTGAGTATCAATTTTCAATAAAAGTTCTGATATATCACATAGCTTCTGATGTTTAAATGCTGGTAGGCATAAAAGGAAAAAGAAGCAAAGGAAGTTGAAATATTCATTTGTCATTCGATATTTGATGTAAAAAAAATGTTGGATACAGGAATTCGAAAGGAAAATAGGTGCGTTAAAAATCAAATACACTCTTCCTGTCCTTCGTGTAAGCTATTAATTTATACCGAGCACGTGCGTTTCTCACAAAGGAAAACTAGAAGTGGAGAATAGGTAGAAGAGGTATTAATTGTAAATTGCATGTCGGTCTAGGTGCAGAACACGCGATGTGATTAACTTTTTCATGCACAGTGCACAATTCGTTGGCGTTTCTTTTTTTCTCCTTTCAAGCAAATGGAACTTGTTGCATGTAAAGCCAGAGGCATACGATGCAATTTTTCGTGCTAAATCGCATGCGATCTAGTAAATAATTCTAGAAATTCTCTGTCTCTCTCTCTCTCTCTCTCTCTCTCTCTCTCTCTCTCTCTCTCTCTCTGTGCCCTAGGGTGTATTGGGATTTCCATCCGTGTGTCATCCATGTATCATCATTTTATCCTTGTCGTTCATTGAATATTAAACGAGAATAAAATGATACATTGGAAGCACTCGGATGGAAATCTGAACGTATGTTGTGTAATTATAGTAATTTACCAAATCGCATGCATCCAGCACAAAAAATCGCATCGCCTTCGGCTAAACCTTATAATTATGATCGAGGAACGAAGATAAAGCGATTTGTATAATTTGTAGAAAAAAAATATATAAAATTCTAGATAAAACTTAGGTCTTAGAAAATATTCTCGATAAATTTGCATTTCGAAAAATATAACACTTGAGTTATTTGATTAAAAGGATGGATCAATTTGCGCGAATCGAAATGCGTAATTAATCAGAGAGGATTAGTGCGCAAATGTTAATTTAATATCCGATCAAAGACTTAAACCGAGAGCAGATTAGAAACGCGCGTAGCGTTAAGAGAGAAAATTAAAAAACGCTGAATTTTTATAATACGTTTATTTCTGCATCCGACGAATGTCAGCGATTGACATTTTGCTTACTGTCGGAGTTTTTGCATCGTCGGCTGCAAAGGATGCATTGCAGCCAATGTAATTTTTGCGAGTTAAGTTTCGACGCTACAGACACACTTATATATACACACAGGTAAACACGTAGATCACCAAGAGTGATCTTTACGCTACACACTTATGGCAATGAAAGATACGACGATTGGCGCAAGGTACACATATTGTTCCGCATCTATAACATGGAAAGGTAATCTCATTGAATTATAATGTTACTCGATCTCCCGACTGGGCACGCCGGGGGCCGAGAAACCTGTCGCTGTTATCAACCCGCTTTCCTATTCCTTCTCCTCGATCTATTCACAATCGGCGAGAACGTCTCGCTCTACATCAGAATCAAGGCATGATTGGCTCCGCAGCCAACGGTACCCTGCATGTAATCCGGGAAGTTGCTCTCGAGAACGCGCATCCGTCCCCTTCTGTAATCGGGTACGACGTGAGTAGGCAGGGAGCCTTCGTAGCTGTTCTTGTAAACGGGCTGGAAGTTGGCGGCCACGAAGGGCGTGATGCTGTCCCATCTGTAGACCTCGCCGTTGCCTTCGTAACGGAAGAAGACCGCGCTACCATTGTCTGTTCCCAGAATGACTATCTTCTGCGGTTTTACTCCAAGATCGTGTATTTTGCCCTGGGCGTTGCCGCTTCGGAGATGATCCGTTCGAATGCTGAACACGCGGCTGCTGCCCAAATATGTAAAGAGCAGGCAAGTGCTACCGTCATTGTGGCGCACCAAAGCGAGATAGAGCACGTCTCGGCGGTCGCAGTTCAGAGTCACCGCTTGAGGAAGTACGACGCGATATCCACGACCAGAGGTCACGTCGTACACCAAGATCGCTCGCGAGGCTGCGTCGGACACGTAGATGAAGACGCGGCCGTCTGGATTGTAGTCCGCCACGACGTATTGGAGTCGGGACGCGGAGCTCGTCAAACCGGACAGATCGATCGTTTTCACGACCTGAAAAAAAGGGATGCGTTGAGTTATCCTGTCGTTCAACATTACATGATCAAGAAATCAATTTAATTTTTGAGAAGAAAGAAAATTTGAGATATCCTATATAAATACTAGCCAACAATAACATCAATGTTATAATTTCATGCTCAATACAATATACAACATACGTGTTATATTACATTTATATTGTTGAGTGAAAATTGAAATCTTGATGTTATATTACGGTTAGTTGATGTTTACTTGGGTATTGTTTATTCTATTGTTAGAAATAATTTAAAACCGCTCGATCTGAAAATATCGAGCTAGTAAAAGCATTGTATTCTCTTTGGTAAATTTAAGTAAATAATTTGCAATTTAATTGGTATCACAATCACACGATATGAGAAATAGCTTTTTAATCGAGAATTATGCGGTGGCTTGTTTGTTAGAGAAAACGATTTAAAATAATTCTCTTGCGTAATCTCTTGCGAAAAAAAGAAGGGCGATATGGATTAATAATATGAACGCGTGCGCAAACAGCGTGAATAACAAATAATTATAAACGTGAAATAATTTTTCTATTTTTTTTATCAAAAAAAGAAATGAGCGCTTTAAATAATGTAAATAAATATTTAATGCACTTAAAGCATTTTTGTGCTTGTATAATAAAAAAGATAGGAAGGTTCTAAAAATATCTCTTTCACGTAAAAACGAAATTTCTATGAGAAGAGAATAAGACGCGCTCTTCTACATCGCGAGTTTCAGAAATGAATTGTCTCACCTTGCCAGTTTTTACATTCAGGGCGACAACCTTCGGTGGGCATTTGCGCTCCGGCTGCTCAAGGGAGTTTATAACACCAGTGTCCAGTACCCATAGGACTTCCTGGGGATCCAAAAAGAGGTCTACGACATTTTGTAGAGCTGAGCATGTACCTTCTTCTTGAAGTGACCAACACGGGAAGGCCCAGAGGGAAGCCTGGCAGTTCTTATCTTTCAAGGAAACTTTCGCTAAGGTCACTGGTACGCCAGGCTTGTATCTGGAGAAACATTTCGAATAAACGTTAATATATTCCTTAATTCTAAGATATTATCGACCTCTTATTCTTATCTCATATTATTATCAGAAAATATTAAACATAAGATTCTTGCGGCAATCTCGTATTAAAAAAAAAAAATTCAAGTTCTTTTAATGATTTGTTAATCTTCTTTCTTAAAATCATGTTATTTTATTAGTACGCTAAGGTCACTGGGCACAAATTTTCACAAATAAAAATTATTTATTTCACGAAATAAATATATAAATTGCCAAGCGGAATTGCGTGCATATTTTACACTTTACGGTCGATGTTGTGTTTGATAAATAAAAAATAAATTGTAAAATATGCCTTAAATTTGTTCATTAATCAGCAGTAGTTATACAAATAGTCACTACTTACTGATATTTATCATTAACCCGTTAATATAGCGTGTTAACCCTGTAAAATCGCCGACAATCAGTAAGATTAATGATCGTGCACACATAATGGAAAGGAAGTATAATGAAGATATCGCGATCAAAGGCTTTTATCGTTGAGCGAAGCGCATTTATAGCAGTAAATACCAAACGCCCTTCGTGAAACGAGACAGATACAATCTCGCCGATCAATAATGTCGCAACATTATTACACACATGTGTGGACATTCTCATTACACGATCTACAACCATAACAAATTCTGCAACCGTGTGTCTTTCGATTACCATGTCAGAAAAAAATCCCATTATTTTCTAAACGGGTAATCCCCGTAGATAACTCGGTAAGATGATTTCATTTTTCCGCGTTGGAAACTGCGATCACGATCGCATCTTGCAATCTCAGTTTACTTCCAACTCGTGCCTCGTTAATTTCTGCTAAGACTGATACCGCAATGTATCGATCGCTATTGACGTAACACGCGATTTGCAACTAGCGTTTTTTCTCCTGCGACTTCTCTCTGTTTAAATGATCGGTAAACTTGCCAAAGAATGCGGTTGCCCTTTTACCTTGGATTTTGTTGCAATTAGAGAGGATCGATCTCGTTTACGAATCGAAAGTACAAATGAAATCGGATACTTCTTTGTACAAACTTTTTCACAAAGGAATATTTTTAACCTTGCGATAATTTATACAAATAATACGAACGACATTGCTTTTTTGTAGGATTTTTTTTGCAATAGACTTTTTCTTTGTATTAAATACGTTTATATATAAAATAAATTTTGAATAACGCGAGAAATATTTCTTCCATGTTTTTTTAAAAATCTATATTTCGTTGGAAAACATCAATATTAATCTGCAAGACTATACATCATTGATAAATTTTTTTGCTAATAAAGATAATGTTTTACAAGCTTTTTTTTAAAGAACGACTCAATAAAACTTCAGGCATATTTTGACGTACACATGTATTGTATAATATATATAGAGATCTGAAGAGAATGAGAACTAGCACTACTGATATAATTTATTGCAACATAAAAAATATGTTTCTACTTCCTAATCTTCTTGAAGATAATCTCATTGTATTCTTTAATAAAAGATTAATAAAAAAACATGTAAAAATATTTAAAATATGCAAAAAAATTAAATGTTCTATCACAGATTATTGTAACTGCATTATAAACTTATAAATTGTATGTTTCATACCTAGGTAAAACAAGAATGGCGTCGTCCTTGTAGATCGCAACCCTGGTGGCGAGGATGTTCTTCGAGATGTAACGACCGCTGTTCTTGAATATGCTCTTCGTGGCTACGCAAGGCCATTCGAAGGTGCCGCCGGTCCACAGAATATTCTTTTCGCATTTTTTTTCGATAATAGGCTCGTCAGCACCAACGACAGCGACGACGGCGACGACGAACGTCACCGCTCGTGCGAAAAGCATCCTTATTTTCCGTAAGTTTCCCCCTTCGAATATCCGATCGCCTCGACCGCGTCTCTTTTGGCGATCGAATCAAATCGTAAACTGTAAAACTCTCCGGATTACGCCAATTTTATAATCCTGTCACATCGGGACGAGATATTGCGTAACATCTTTGTTTGAAAAATATTTAGTCGCGATGCGCAGCGAGTCGACATGAACACGTTCATTAACGCAGTTCCGCACAAATTGCTATTTATTTCGGTTGACCGAAAATACCAAACGCGATGCACATTAATTCTATAAATACATACGATGGATTTATTATAAATAAAAGGCATAATGAGTTGATAAGATTGTGTGATGAGCTAATGACATTGGATTATTTCTTTTAATGTTTAATTACTTTCGGAGCACAAGAATATTCTCTTTCTCCGTTAAGTGAAAATAACAAAAATAAAACGTTTGAATAATGTCAAAGAGGGTTTCACATCATAAGTGTAATGTGTTATAATTATAAAAATAGAGATAAAAAGGGAATACTAAGAAAATAAATTCATTAATGTTTATTTATAAATATGAAAGAATGCGAAAGGTATGACAAATTTCTAGATATTTACATTTCTTTATATTTTTAAGTCGGAAATAATAGTGCAAGTAACATGTAGAATAATTTTATTTAAATAAATAAAATATATAAAATAAGTAATGTATGTAAAAAGTTTAATTATAATAAAATGCAACAAGTATAGAATGTAATTCTATTTATATTAATTCTTATAAGAATTAATTTGAGAAAAATTACAAAAAATTACAAAATAAGGCTAAAACAGATAAGGATAAAGAAAAGAATAAATTAAACAATTGTATTAGAAAAGTATGACTAGAGTTCGTTTAGAAGCGGAAGTATAATAAATTATTAATAAAACGAACGAGATAATTTCCTTGTACGTTGTATTTCCTGGTTTACTGCATTTTAATGTACATCGTTTTTTGTGTCTTCTTGAACTCGTCGTTATTTATAAATAACATTAAAAAATGCATATCACGAAATATTTCCTCTTTACAAATTCCAAAACTTGAGCAAGAAAGCCGTTGCAAAATATTGGGTAGAAGGAAACAGTAATATACGATAAAAATGTAAACGATTTCGGTTGATTCACAACCGACGTATATATAAGTATAAAGCTGTATAAATGATTCACATATTCAAAAATTTTCGCCCCTGATTGTACGGGAAACCTTGTAAGTTTTTTGACATTTTTTTCGCCGCACATTTAACAACTACTTTATATTGTTATTTGGCTTAAAAAGCTATTAATCTAACTTTGTCTACTTCTTCAGTACTTATCTCTTTAAATATTACACACACACATATATATATATACATATGTATCAATGTTCTACTACATACAGCTTAATCACATATCCTTTCAACACTCTAAAAATTTCGTGTAAATTTAAATTCATATAATTGAAGAACAAATGTATTCTATTTATTTATTAAAATTTATATCAAATTTAATTTTTATCGATATTATTAACTTTAGTAACTATCTTTTGGCTTGGAAATTTTCAGAAGTTTACATCTGTAGGATATTGTTTCCAGTGTAGTTTAACAATTAAATTGTTATGTGTGTTGTGTTTCTAGAACACCAGGACATTATTACAAGTCACAAAAAACGAGCGCAGGATGAGAATCCCGACGAGCGCTCTGTGCCTGATAATCCTGGCGAGTGGATTATCGTCAGTGATGTGCGACAAGCAATTGTTGCCGGAGCTTTCGTTCGTCCTATCAGGCCACAGCTTGGAATGGCCAAGCGAGGACACGAAGAACATCTACGAGACGAGCGGACGTTACATTCCCAGAAATGTTATTGCCACGAGAGCGCAGATTTACAAAGACGATGCAATCGTAGCGATGCCACGCTACAAGCCGGGTGTGCCATTCACTCTGGGTGTCATGTCGTTGAAGAAGAAGGATTGCACCCCGAAGGTGATAGCATTCCCCTGTTGGGCGATCCAAGAAGAGGGCAACTGCAAAGCCTTGCAGAGCGTAGTAGACATGACTCTGGACATCCAAGAGATCTTGTGGGTATTGGACGTTGGTATCGTAAACACTTTGGAGCAACCGGTGCGCAGGTGTCCTCCCAAAGTCGTGGGAATTGATGTGAAATCCGGCAAGGTACGAGAAATTAATGATTAATAACGTTGAGATACTCAGATAAGACAGAGTTCATAAAATTCACGTACTGTAATTTTACAATTATACAACAATAATTGAAAAGAAGCTATCGGAAGCACTTATCTTTGAGATGTCTTGATTTTAAGTAATTTTAATTGTTTAATAAAGAAGAAAACATAAGGATATTCAATGATAAAAAATTTCTAATATTAATAAATAAATAAATAAATTAATTAATTAATTAATTTTAGGCCTTGATATGAAAGATAGAAAAATCTCTTTAGATTATATAAATTATATAACTCCGATTTCAACAATTTTTTTTTAAATCACAAATATTTTACATCAGCGAATATCATTTCAATTTCATTGAAATTCATGATATTTTGGAGTATGTAGAAATTTATTGGTCTGAGAATAAATGATTCACGTTGAGACACGGTGTCCCGCAGGTCGTGAAGGTGGTCGATTTGAGTCACTTGGTGAATGAGTTGTCTCGTCTGCAATATCTGACGATCGACTACGCGGACGACGGCCAGGTATACGTGTACGTGACCGACGCAGCCTCCAGATCCATTATCGTTTACAATGTCACCGCGGATAAAGGATTCCGAGTGATCCTCCCGAACGCAGTTACCACCGGTGTCCAACGGAGAGACGTTCTCTACTCAACGCTGGTGAAGAAGAGTTGCGGTACGCCAGTGTTGTATTTCACTTACCTGGGATCCAACAGGCTCTTCGCGATCAAGGCTGAGAACCTGAGACGTGGTCTCTCTCAAGGATCAGTTGTGGATGTTGGACTGAAGCAAAGCAAGATTGTTCTCCTCGGAAACGACAATGGCTGCGCCCTTTTCTTCAGGAAGAAGGGTAAGTTTGCGTTCTTTGTTTAATGCATGCATTAATCCTTGTACAGTATAGTAGATTCTCCTTTTCGTAAAGCCGCATAAATTAAATACAAGAAAATAATTGAACATAAAGTTTGCGCGATAGAATCATAGTTTACAAAATAACTTGCAATAATTGCTTTCAACAGTAAATAATTGCTTTCAACATAATCAACAATTATTCTTTAGTGTCTAATTAAGAAGAACGATTCATTTATTTTTAGGCGAAACCGATGTCTACATGTGGAACACCGAGACACCTTTCATACAGGAAAATTTCCTCCTAGTACAGAAGGGCAACGATTGCCGATTGCCAACTCAAGTGGTTCCTTCTAACAAGAGATTGATGTGGGTAATCGAGAGCAACTTCCAGGATTATATACACAACACCGTGAGCAGCTCGGGTGCCTCCGTGGCAATTCATCCCGTGGTCAAGTCTTGCGACGATTAGGAACCATCCGTTTAAAACAAAAAAATTACAAAGCAACCATTCATTTATATAATTCGATGTCTCACAAGCAAAGGAATTGAAATCAATATTAAAAAAAAATATTTCATATTTCGATGCATCAGATACATGAAAATAATGTCTATGGAGTGGCAATGAAGATACGACGATTAGCGTAAGGTACATTTTTCCATTATTTACGGTATCGAAATGAATTCAGTAAAATTAATTCTATTGATTTTAGTTCCAACTTCTTAAATCGAAAAAGTAATCAAATTTTTTCGCGGTAAAAAAATGATTATTGAAATATACGACGTTTCGCTTAAGGCTGTGTTCCAATATACTGTTAATATTGAAAATCTATAGTATATATACGTTAGAGACTCTACACGGAGAAAATTTTTTTTAATTACTCTTAAAATATAGTAGTTGTGGTATAATACAATATTTTAAAGATTTTTACCATGTACTTTAGTAAAATTAATCAAACTTATTTCATATTTTATTATAGTTTTATTAATGAATGAAAGAAATTTACATAAAATTCTTCGAAATACAATGTTGTCCCAGGGCTACCATATTTTCAGGGTAAATTCTAAGAAAAAAATTCTCTCCGTGTACATATATCAGAGCCACTGGCGATTTTGTCAAAATCCTATAGAGAGAAAGATACATATAATTTTTCTCTGCTAGTACAGCTTTTTAATGGCTTATGACATCTTAAGACTATATTTAAGACAGTTTTAAATATAAGAATCGACTATGAATATCGTCCATAGAGTGAAACAGTATAAGTGAGATAGTACGTATACTTGGAGAAATTATTTTTTTCTCGTAGGATTTTGACAAAATCGCACATGGTCAGGTTCCGTTGTAAAGTCTCTAGTATACCTAACATGAACTATAGATTTTCAGTACTGATAGTGTATACAGAAACATGATTTAATTGTAAGTTAAAGAAAAGATGAAAAGAGATCTGTTTTGTCGCTGATCTAGTCACGTAACCGGCACATCTTGCCTCTTGATCCTCGTAGGTAGTAAGTTTAATTTGCGAATGTTATGTCAATTAATGTAAGCGCTGGAACATTCCAAGGCCCAGTTCCACAACTCAGGGTTAATTCTAGAATTGGAAAGAGACAATGAATAAGTTAAACCTCGGTTAAGAGTTAACCGTGAATTGTGGAACTGGACTAAGTCGTATAGAGATAATTAGCAAATTGACAATGTTGTTTGGTATAATTAATGTAATTGTGACCGATAGAGGGTTTACATATTATCGCGCTGTAAAATCCTGTATTTGGACGAGTTGACCAGTGTAAAAATTACTTGTCGATGTTTAAATCGATGCCAGCATATAGCTGTCAGTTTCAAAGCGAATTTTCAGAACCTTGTAATTATTCACTTGTTCAACGATTGAAAATAGTGATTTATTGATGAAATATGTATAAATGATCGTAATATCTGTAATTGTTAAGTCAAACCAAACTACTAATAAATGCCAGCTTATATAAACATATATATATGGAGACATATACCACACAATTTATGTAACTCTCGTATACGTAGAACTAATCCATTTTTGGTAAAGGTGTCATAAAGTTACCGGACGTAATTTCTCTTCATTACTGGGATTCATTCTTTATTGCCAGTTTGTAATGGGGCTGTTTTGAATCACAAAATGAGTTTCCATTTGCTACTTTTTTTAAGTAATTAACAGTTAAACATAAGAATCTTACGGGAAATCAATCTTTAGGAGAAACCAGATGATGAAATTAGATTTTTTATCAACTTCGTACTTTAATATAAATTGATTGGAAATATGCGATGAAATAATGAATAATGAAATATTGGCCTCAGTGATCTAAAGGCTTAAGACGCTCGCCCGGAAAGCAAGAGATCCGGATTCGACTCCCAGCCGAGATAATATTTTTCGCAATAAAAATTAATTATTTACAGATTTTAATATGCCACTCGGCATTATTAAGATCGTTCAAAGATGCCAAAAAGCATCAAAATTATTAAATTGCTAGTCAATTTAACTCGTGATATTACTGCGATAGTTTAGTAGAATTAACGTTCCAAGACCGAAAAATCATTTCGGCGCGCGTTTCAAAGGACTACATACGTAGTATATAAATTCATACAGAATCATACAAGCATTTAAGATCCTGGACCGTTTAAGGCATTGATTTCTATAGTTTATATTATCATATATAATATATTATAATGATGGTCCTATAATATATTGTAATGAAATGTTGATTAGAAATAATGACATTCACAAAAAAATTGTCTCTAGATCGACCAAAAAATTAAAATAGGCGTAACTCTTTGACGAATTTTCCGTTTTGTGTTTTATTAAAATCAAAAATATGATTATTGCATCGTAGAATAGTACTTTTGGATTTTAATTGTTCTAGATTTAAGTGTCGAATTGTTCGAAGTATTTTTTTTCGTTACACCAGGACATTTCGAATTTATCAGACCCCATACGTTTCTTCGCGCATCCATTATATAATCGGTTATGCACGGGACGTCATCGTTTTGTACCAGAACCAAATGACTCTGCGCCTGAAAGGACAGATCAATCAATTATTCACAATGTGGCTTTTAGAGGGGATTGAATTAAATAATTTACGTTCAAAGGAAGCTTAGTGTTCCATCGCACGCTGGCTCTTTCTGAAGTCATAAAATAGTGTAGGCCATCCTTTAAATCGCTGAATAATCCTACGGAAGAGCCTAATTTCTTTCCAAGCCAAGTCACTGTTACATTTTGTACTTCCTGAAATAATATAATGTAGTTTAAAAATTAGCGTCTCGAAGATTATCTTCGAAAATACAGATAACGGAGAAATCATAACCGTGTGTTATATTTATTTCTTTGAAATTTATATAAAAAATTGTTAATTTATTGCAGATATATAAAGCACAATACAGCGAATATAAAAAAGTAATTTGACTCAATACGTACGTGTGAAGATGTTCGTAATAATTTATCTGTACTAATCCTTTCCAGATTGATGCTAAACAGATCGTGCGAATTATGTCCTGTCATATATAAAATTGAATTCACCCGTGAAACAGCAAGGTCGGTGAATTGCACACGAGGAAGTTCGGGTCCGTGTAACATTCTTAATTTCCACCACTTGCGTAATCCTGAAATTCGTATCGCAATCGACATAAAAAGAGAATAATTCTGTAGCGCCATATAAACCTTCTTAATTCGAACGATTATAAGTATGTATTACCCGAACTGTAAACAACGATCGTTTCGTCACCGGCATCTGCGATATAACCACGAAATCCCCATTGATCTCCAAACGGATCAATTACGAGAGACATTAAATGTTTTGCTGACACTTTAATTAATTCGGTGAATGACACCTTTAAAAATTTTTTAAGTAAATGAAATTAATTATCCAAATATTTATTTTTTTGGAAATAAAATCTAGTTTGAGCGAGATTAAATTACGGTTTAATAGCAAAATTTTGTTATTTTTATAAATCGCGCTCTTTGATTTGTTATCCAAGTAGCAATCTGATGTTATTTGTCGTTATTTTGACTTCAAAATGACGATAAATATAACGTCAGTTCACTACTGGGGTAAATTTTAAGTTAGAATCATAGCTCTCTAAAAGTATAAACAATATACAACAATATATGTATATTAAAATGGAATAAAATACAACAAAGAAGTAAATAGAATTTTACGTAAAAAATATGTCAATTAAAAAAATATGAATTTGTTTAACTTTAGAATTAATTCATTGTTTTTCAAGAGGATATATATGACTCAGATTTTTTATATACATATATCCGATTAAATATTTTTAGAACTTAGTTAAAAAAATATAAAAATATTGTTAAAAATATAAAAATATTTCTAGACAAATTTTTTTCCGTAAAAACTGTCAAACATTGTAGAGTGTGATAGAAAATCAAAATTTAATTCTACTTATTAAATTACGAAATACAAACGTTAAATTAAAATAAAAAGAAATTTCTAAGAAAGTGCTAATTTTCGAAATTTTCATTTCACAGACTTAATTAATGTATATAGTTCTAAGATTAAGAGAAAATGTTTATATATAGTTTAATATGTATAATTTAGATACCAATCGATCGTTTCGTTTCAAATCGTAAATGACAATTCGAGGCCAACGATCATATCCGTCGGGTGCATCTAGAATCCATAATCGTCCTCGAACATCTACGTCTAATCCAGTTACGGATATGAGAGTTTCATAATCCCGTTTTAACGATCTGCTTTTAGGGAAAAGCTTTGGAGAGATTACTGCATTTGCAACGTTTAATGGCAAATTAATTTCAGGCCAAGAAACTTCCACCAGAGTTGGTTTCCATTCTTCTTGCTTTTCATTTGCTGATCTAATATATACACATTGCATGACAGTAACAATGTAAATCTTTATTTATTGAAAGAATACAAATTTTTTAACTCCGTATCAAATAAATTTACATTACACATTAAATCGTATTTATTAACGTTCTATATATATTGTGTGTTTTACACGCGTCGTAATTGATTATCATTTTAAATAAGAAATCGAGCGAAAGAATAATACTTATATTCATATTTTTTTACACATAAAAGAAATATTAAATTACTAATTTTTTTTCAACTGTTTCAGAATATTGAAAAATCAATATTAATATAGGATTGTTATTTTAAAATTAATAAATTATTATCAATCTGCAAGTGACTTGCTTTTAATGGAGGATTTTATATTTCTGTGTTTTTCGCTGAGGATGATTCCAAAGTGAGCCGAAACGTTCGACACAATAAATGAAGATAATTATTAACACCTGAGTATTATCTGCATCTCCTCTTCGCTCTTACATCAACGTTTGGCTCTCATTAGCCTTGTCTGAATTTCTATTTTATTGTTTAAGATTGAGAGTCTTTATTTATATATTTATGTAATTGTTTAATAAATTATTACGTGTTTGAAGCTTGATATTATATATTGTATGACACGGATTACGGATTCTTACTCACAGTTTATTGTTATGATTTACCTACCTGGGAATTGCCAGAAAAGCGCGATTTTTCCATACAGTGAATCTCCATATTAAAACATCATCCGATATGTTCAGTGATGTTAAATTCCAGGAGTGTGAAACATCAGTTAGGAGATAAAAAACACTAATTTGAAGAATAAAACGAGTCTTTTCTGAATTGATCATAATGAAAATGACGATAGAGAAACGGATACGACACGACTTTGATCGAGTGAACGATAACGCTTTCGTTGAAACGCATCGTCAGCGAGGGAATTGTCGATTGCTGACAACGGCTTTTTAATCGTATCCAATTAAAAGTAACCTGCTCGCTAATCTTTGCCAATTGACAAATATCTAACACTTTTTATACTCATTGGCCCGTATTCAGAATGCGCTTACAACGATGTTAACGATGCTAACATATTAAACTTTACGTCACGCATATTGTAGAATTTCAGAGATAAAAGCGCGCTTTTATCGATAAACGCGCGTTCTGAATACAGGTCATTTTATTTATTGCAGCTGTAATAGTAGAAGCGTTATAGTTAAATAAAAAAATTGTATTAAAGTGTTAATAAATAAACAACATTAAAGTTTATATTGATTTGTCCTTGAACTTTAAATCAAGCTTGTTTAATAAAGAGTGTGTAGTCAAAAGTTGATAAGAAAATATATTGCACACAGTTATGGAGAATGATCTTGGTGAATCACATTATGCGATTGCGAACATCAAAATATCTATCAAATCAATTAATGTTTATTATTAACAGTTATACGTTACATAAAAACTTTAATAATTAATTATTTATCGACAAAAAAAGTTAATAATTATAATAGCCTCAAGTGGAGCAGATGTGACAAAAATAAAAATTGGAGCATAAATCGAAAGAGTGACAGAAGTATAAATGGATTGTATAGGAAATAAAAATTGGGGCAACAAAACGTAAAAAAAATATAAGCTTCGTTTATGCTTTTGTCACTTTTTTCTTATATTTGATTTACGCTCCAATTTTTATTTTCGCCAGTGAAGCAGAACATCACAATAAATAACTAAAACGTGAAAGTGACGTTAAAATGAATTGTAAATGATTGAAAAGTGACTTGTAGTAATCACTTTGGAACTATTTTGTCATCATTTTGCTGTCATGTTGAATGACTTGTGTTCTGCTTGAGTAAAAGATATACTATATATATGTATATATGTACATCTTTTATGTATACATATATTAGTGGATATGTATAGTATACGAGGGTCGTTTGAAAAGTCCGTGCAAAGTCAGAGAAATGGCACTACTGGCGCGTATCAAGGTTAGATTTAGTTAGTAGCATCTCTTGGAAGAACACACACCACGTTTTAGCCAGATCGGTCTATTTGTTTGTGTTTGGCATTCATTTGAATCGAGGAAGTCGAGTGATTTTCAAAAACGCACCAGCTCACACCTCAGCAGTTGTGAGCGCAAAATTAATGGAATTAGGGTTCCAACTCGTTTCACATCCCCCCTATTCTCCAGACTTGGCTCCCTCGGACTACTATTTGTTCCCCAATATGAAGAAATGGCTGGCGGGAAAAAGATTTTATGCAAACGAGGAGGTGATTGCAGAAACAAATGGCTATTTTCAGACTTGGACAAATCCTATTATTCGGAAGGGATCAACAAATTAGAGCAGCGTTGGACGAAGTGTATAAGCCTAAAAGGTGACTATGTTGAAAAATAAAAAAAGTTTACCCCAAAAAATTAAGTAGTTTTTATTTTTGCACGGACTTTTCAAACGACCCTCGTATGTAGAAGAGGTCTTTGACAAGAGATGAGAGAGGACTTGAGAGAGATAAGCTTTAAACCAAGCTTTGCATATTTAATAAGGAGTTTGTAGCTTTATATATACATATAAAAGTTAATAAGAAAATATATTACGATTGTGGAGATCTTTGATAATAATTAATGCGAATATCTCAGTAAAACGCATATTTTCCCGTTTTTTGTCAAATTGCAGTTGACAGCAATCAAGAGTAATAAAAATATTGTGCAATAATTATGGATAAATTATGCAAAACAAGATTAAAGCTACACAGAGAGAAAAATGTTTGGTATTTGTAACTATAATTATATATTACTATAATTATGATTATTACTGCTATAATAATAATAACAGTAACTATATATATAGTTCCAGCAACAAATGTTATAATTGACAACCTAAAACTATAATTATAGTTGCTATAACCATAAAATAGTTGAAATTACCATAAAAATGGTTCAAGTGACTATAATTTTATAGTTATATTTTGAAACAACCATAAAAGGTTGCCAATTATAACATTTGTTGCTGGAACTATATATATAGTTACTGTTATTATTATTATAGCAGTAATAATCATAATTATAGTAATATATAATTATAGTTACAAATACCAAACATTTTTCTCTCTGTGTATCTCTCTCTCTCTCTCTCTCTCTCACATATCTTACATAATAATTATATTGATTAATTATTATACAATTACATATATTGCATTTATTAAGATTGCCATTTCATCTCTTACGAATTTTTTTAATCATATTGAAATGATTTTTCTTTTAAATATCAACAAGAATTTTTAAGCTGTAAAAATTATTTTTAAAAATAATATATAAACATGAAAAATATATACAGGGTGTTTCAAAATTTGCGAAGAAGTTTGTTAAAGGGAAAAGTTGTTCGTTTTAACATAAAATAACATCACGTTTTGTACTTCGCGGGCGCAAATTTTGAAACACCCTGTATGTATACGATTATCATACATAGCTAGTCTATTTTTCGAATGGCATTTTTTTTACTAATTTGAAATAATTTTTTCTACAAATATCAATAATTATCAAATTGTAAATTATTTAAAAAAAAAAAATAATAAAGCTCATATTTAATCGTTCCTACTTTACGGACTGACGATAATATAAATAGTTATGTCACTTCCGAAGTGACGTCGAGATGTCGCGATGGTCGCGTGTCTCCCCGAGCGATCACCGATGTCGCCAGCAACCGACGATGATCGTCTATGGCTGTCTATGGCCGAGGCCTAGGCGTCGTGTGAAATCGTGGAAGCCCGTGATACGCGCGGCAAATGGCCGCCGATGGCCGCCGTGGTGCAGTTTCCGAGGCGGTGCGTGGTGTTGCGTGACGTCCGGGTCCGACTGCGTTCGGGTACGATTGCGGTACCGCGTAGGCGCGTACGGGACGTGCGGTTGTCGCGTACGCCACGCGGCTTCCTGCATCGACCGCGTCAACGTCCCGCGACAACGTCGTCGTTATCGTCGTTGTCGCCGTTGTCAGCCTCGTCCACGTCGCGGTCGAGGTAACACCGACACCCGGGACGTGATGTGAGCTTCGTTGACGGCCGATCCCGAGCGCCTACACGCCGAGGAGATTCACGCGCGCGCTGCAGTCACAAACCATCCGATTAGCCAGCCCAGCCAGCGGGGAGCCAGTCAGCCAGCCAGCGAGGTGCGGCTGGCGATGAAAGCCGCGAGAACCGATCGCGGCACATCGGTGATGAAATCGGTGTCCGAGGGCGAGCTGGGCGTGGAGGAAGAGGTTAAACCTGCGGAACCGCGCGGCGCCACACGGCTCAAGCGCACCTTTACACTGCCGAGAAACCCGTTTCAAAGTGCCAGCAGCAGGATGTCGCGGCGACGTCCGAAGCAGCAACAGCAGACCCACGGGGACTCGAGGGACGCCAACAACGGTGCGCCAAGCGCCAAGGAGAACACCAGGAACAACGCTCGTCACACGGACGTCGGCCAGCCGCCGTCTCAACAGCAGCGACAGAACAACGCGATGGGGAGACTGCATGGCGGTCATCAGACCGTCGGTCAGCAGACCGGCAATCAGGAATCCCAGGAGCGACCGTGCGGCAAGAAGGTCTTCCGCCGGCCCTCCTGGAAGAAATTCATCAACAAGATGGTGCGGCACATGTCGAACGTGGGCACCCAGAGCCACAAGTCCGCCGCGATGATCCATCATCAACGTTGCAGTGGCGGCGGCGGTAGCGATGATCTCGGTTCGAGCGCGGGTGACATCAGGGTGCCGCCACCGCGACCGGCGCACATCCCGCCAGATCGTGTGCCGGGTGTCATAGGCCTACGCAATCACGGTAACACGTGCTTCATGAACGCCGTGCTGCAGTGCCTCTCGCATACCGACATTCTCGCAGAGTATTTCGTCCTAGACCAGTACAAGGTCGACCTGTCGCGCCGCAATAAACTCAACTCGAAGAAATACGGCACCAAAGGCGAGATCACGGAGCAGCTCGCCTTGCTCCTCAAGGCGATATGGAGCTGCCAGTACGACCCGGAGATGAGCACCGCGTTCAAGAGCG
>NW_017257338.1:2593126-2640811 GCF_001594055.1 Mycetomoellerius zeteki
ACGCCCAGGAATTCCTTCTCTGGCTGCTCGACAAGGTGCACGAGGATCTCAATCAGGCGACCAAGAAAAAATACAAGATCATAAAGGTGAGCGCGTCTCTTCTTCTCTCCTCCTCGGTTTTTTTCTCTTCGCCACACGTAAGAAGAGTTTTGTTGATGTATCTAAAAATTTAGCTAGATACGCACAGATCTGAAAATAATTTTTTTTTAATTATTTACAAGAAATAAAGTTTTTAAGATGATTATTAGCTCCACTCTTAAAATGGACGATCAATTTAATTTGAGGTATTAATTTCAGCTTCAATTTGCGATTGCGTTTCAAATCTGATAAACCTTATCAGCGCGCAGTTTATAAAACTGAATTAATATATTTGTAGAAATTTGCATTATTAGGTATTAAGATATGCTTGATTATTGTGTGAGAAAATAGGATTATTTCTATTAATAATTAATTGAAAATAATTTTTCAACTATGCAAATAATTGTATAGAGCGCTTAAACTGATTGCTAGAATATCAAAATTTTTTGCAAACATTTCTCATTATATTTGAATTTCCACTGAAAAAAAATTAAACTTTAATATTTGTGAGTAAACTTTGAATAGTTCTGAGTAAATATTTATTAAATATAAACATGTATATTTATCTGATACATAAAAACCATTAATTTGATTTAACTATATTTTTTTTGTCGAATAAATATTTATTGTTAGTAAATGTTTACTATATTCAAAGAGATGTGTGTATATGTGTATTAAGATTTTGTAGTAAATTTTTTTTCAGTGTACATAATTATTTTGATGGTCCAACAAGATTATTTTCAGACTGCCCAGCTGAATTTTTAGATAATTAGCAAAATCATCCTTTTCGTGGCAAAATCCATGACGAACGTGCGAAATGCGTTCGCGACTTACCGTGCCGATCAGACTGTCCCGTAAGAAGGAAATGCTTTCCTGCAAAAGTCGTCAATAACTACCATTTAATTCGACGTTTAATTGATCTTGCGTGTCTGATTTGTATTTCGAAGACACATGGAATTCAACTGTTACTAATTCTCGACCGGAGATCACAAGATTAGTATTAATTGGTCTAGTATTAATTGATTCAAATTGAGCCACTTTAGCGGACCGCATCCTTTTAATCTGCCAACACAATGACATTATACTCTCAACGTTGGACGGGAATGCGGAATAGTCATCGAACTAGTCTCGATTGTTATTTCGATGTCACCTCGAAACGTGGGAGCCGTCTGCGAATTAGTATCTCATTTTTTTCGGCGTGGGATAGTATTGTTGCTCTTCTCTATTTTTAAACGCCGCTGGTCGCGTCGTCGGGTGTATTTTTAGTAATAACGTAAGGTCGTGCGCGCGAAAACGAAAATGACGATGTCAACACGTGCGCGTCTTATCCACATAAAAAATGATCGTCGGCGTCTTGACCTCGAATGAAAATTATGCCTGGTACATCCCCGCAATGAGAAGATAACGAGTGGTGAAGATGGCCATTGGAAAGTAAAGCATTCGATATCTCTCGTTCATTTAAATAGCTGTACGATATTTTTATCGTGACAATTATCATTAAAAAAGTTAAAAAAGTAGTTTGATGTTACAAAGAGATTAGAGTCAAGGATGTTAAAATTGAACAGTTTATATAATTAAATATATATATATAGTTATTTCTAAATTATTTGTCGTAATTTAGAAACGTAATTTTGTAATTGCAAACGAGTGGAAATATTGTTATAAGTTAACCGTTTCACAGATATAAATTGATAAAATATTAATATACGTCTTTAAAATAATATTAATATTATTATAATTTATTTAAAGATACAAATTAATTAATAATTAATAAAATTAATATGTTAATAAATTTGCATTATCATTAATATTAATAAAATAAGCAACAATATATATAATATTTATATTATTAATAATTTATTTGAGAAAAGAGCATGATGAGTCGCTCTTGATGAATCAGAGTTTTACTCAATATAGAATTAAAGAAAGTACTGTATTACACTGAAGCTTATCAATAATTGTCATTCGATATATCTTTTGATATCTATAGTATTTGTACCAATTAATACTTATTTATTACTTTATTATATCCGCTACAATAAAAAAAAAACCCCATGATACTTTCTAGCCATGAAGGTAACGGTGACCATCTCCAATAAAATCCAAGATACTCAGAGTAATTAAAATAAAAATATAAAAGTAGCATTCTACTTTCAAGCATAACGGACACGGTAGACCATTAAATGCATTCTTTGGTAGTCGCTTAATCGTCGAGCTAGGCGTCACGACGAAAGAAACTTTCTCCTTGGATCGTCGTGGCCAGCCATGTGAGAGACGCTCGACGAAAGCTCGTTACGGCTCTTTCTCTCTCCTCTCTCCTTCTCTCTGTCCTTTTCTCATAAATACTGCGTGTGCATACACGCAGTACGTAGGCACGACTGCACACGACTGTATATATTCTCGGTGCGCGGACGTTGACAATCTCTCGTGTGCGTGACAACTGGCGGAAGCCATGAACACGCGAGTCAAGTCGACGTCCTTTCTCGCATCATCTCGACCGACACCTTTACCATGTGTAGACAAACCGAGATATAGATACAATCGGCCAGACTGCCTTTTAAACACCGAACACACCGTAACGTGCGATAACACAGATAGAAGAAATCAATGCCGAATTAACACCCTGAACGGAAAGAGCTCACCGAAGGAAGTTGCCGATCTTATCTTAATTGAAGACAAATATTTCACATGGTGACTGGCGCCTTCTGTAATTCTCCTCGGGTTTTGTTTGATACTCGCCAACGCGAGTCTGCTTAAAATCTTAAATCTTTTAAAAGACACACTATGTCTTTCTGAAGACCTAAAAGGTTTTAAAATCTTTACGATAAAGTGTCATTCTCTGTAGCTTTATATTTTTGACCAATAGAATAAAGAAAAATAAAAAATAATGAAGGTAAAAAAGGATAAAAATACACTGAAAAAAAGTGATCTTGCAGTTACAGCGAAAATTATCTAAGTACGAAAAATAGCTGGAATAGATAAATTTCTAGCAGGTACTGCGATATTGAATATGTATTGCATCTAATCGTATAGATGACAGAGATAGAATTTATATTTGTGCTATAAATTCTATGCGTACGATATATAATTTTCTATCAGATACAAAAAACAGCTATAATTCTAGCTGGAGCAGCAAAATATTTTTTTGTGTGTATTATACAGATTAGAAAAAAGAAGAAAATATTAGAGAAAAAAGAAAGGAAGAAAAAGTTAAAAGGGATTGATATTTTTATAAGAAGAAAGCAGTAAAATGTAGGTGAGAGTAAAGATAACATTTTCTTGAGTTCGAGTGATGTGAATAACGAAAGTATATATTTTATTAAAATTCTGAAAGTGGAGATATTCGCATAAATATTGTTAGTACACAGAAAGAACGGTTTTGATGAAGTTTCTAAAAATTTAACTAGATACACAGATCAAAAAATAATTCGGACCATAAAAATAATTATAAAGAACGTTCAGACAAGCTAATTGCTAGAATATAGAAATTTTTTCAGCTTCGCTCATCATACTTGAGAGTTTCCTACGTAATTATTTTGATAGTTCAACAAGATTCTTTTCTGATTTGTATCTTATTTAAATTATAAATATTAGTTAAATTTCTATAAACGTTATATTAATCAAAAGTAAAACATTTATAAGTCATTTTAATATTATAATTTAACATGTGTAATGTAACGTATGTAATAATATATAATACGAATTAAAGATTTATGTGACAGTCTAATTTGATGTTGGTATAAATTTTTTTAGAACTTTGGTTTTAAAAATATAATTATTAAACTCGAATCGAGCGAGACGATAAGCTTTGCTTCATTTTTTTTTATTTAAGTGCTGCTTCTCGAAACGAGCCAATCGACAAACGACCAGTCAGTCGAGACCTTAACCCGAATTTGCTTCACGTTCGAAAATACGTGCTACGGTTTTCAATTACGAGATCCCAAGGTGGTGCGAGATTGAAATGTCGCAGGAGTAAAAAAAAAGAGAGAGAGAAAAGGAGTTTAATCCAAAAATGTATGTCACATGAGAGAATTGCGATTTCCCCGAAAGCATTTAATTCCAAGGACCGGACGATCGTAGCGCAAGGATAAACGCCGTTAATCCAAGCAAATAATTGAATAATTCGTAAAAATTTCACAGCTGATAATTGCTTATTTTTTAATCATGTTATGAAATCGTTTTTTCAGATTAAACGCGGCGGCTGTCAATTATTTATCGATACTGATTTAATGTATGTCACGAAATCGTATAAACGTCACAATTATCAATAATTATCGCTATATCATTAAAAAATAACCGTGCTCCTATCGGCGATGTCACATTTCTTCTTCATAATAATGTCAACGCTTGTCGAACAAATAAGAGAACGACGAGTAATATGATTTAAAAACTCCGCTTGACTTTCAACAAGATGATAAAAACATCGTGAACTTGATAATCTTGGTCAAAACAACAAAAAAATATAAAATACCGAGTTAGTGATTCTGTGAATTATATATGTAAATATAATAATTGTTTTTAATATTCACGCTCGGGGCACGTCTTTGTACTTCATCTTTGGACGATTATTCATCTTCCGCTGTTATCTTATCGGTCTTTCGGTTGCGGTCCGTATCGTTTACTGAGTTAGCAAAGATAAGGCCCGCATAACCGAACAGCGATCGTTTGAACAATCCGATCGTTTGAATTGTGTAAATTAATAAACCTCGTCGGTTATTATTAAATATATCGTTTCTGCGAAATTACACTTACAATAAAACGTGCTCGATCATCGACGGCACATAGTAGATTGATATCAAAGCGGACACGTCATTTTTATCGCGTCGTTCTCTCGGCATGAACGTTTTATCCTCGACATCTCGAGTGGAGACGTGCACCTTACGCGACTTCTTTCTTTTTCGAGTGCTTGTCGAGAAAACGTATCGCACGCACGGCATACATTCGCGCGAGCGGATCGTCGCGTCGTCGCGACGCGAAGTCGAGCGAAAGGAAATCGGAGTCGAACGCCGGTACCGTAACGAGGACTAACCTTGAACGGGGCCACGGAGATCCAGTTATCAGTTCGCATCGCATCGCTGACTTTTCTGTAAAGTCACTAGATTGATAAAGTATCGCATCTCTCCATCATCTTGACGCAAAGGCCTAATTAAGTGCACTTAATAGATCCGTTTGCGTTGTTAACACTTTTTGCACTCGACATCTTCGCTTTCTCTCTCTTCAATACCCGAATATATATTTATCTCATTTTAAACGCAAAAATTTTGGGGATTTTCAAACAACGCGAGCGGACCTAATGTGTAGATGAAATCGCGCCACTATCCGCTATTTCGATGGAAAAAATTGAATGTGCCGTTGCGGTACTTTATCAATCCAGTGACTTTACTTTTTCGCGAATTACAGCGCATATGTGGACTACTAACTAATGTCATCCGGCGCCAACGTATGCTCGCGCACGTTTCACACTTCGCTCGCCAGCTTTCGACTCCGTCGGTTTCTTGACAGATAATCTTGCAATTGGAGTACCGCATGCATTCACTACGGTACTTCCAAATGGAGTGCACGAGACGATGACGTTGACTGTTGCGACAAATTTCTTTTTAATTTGCCAGTTTCACAGGGTGTTTACTATCTGGAAAAACTTAAAAACTCTTGAAATTTTCGGGGAATTTCTTTTTATACTTGAAAATGAAAGATTTTCATGAAATTTTATCATCGGAACTTAGGAAAATTTTTGGAATTTTACTTTTAAATTTAAACTCTGTCTTTTTCTGAAAATATTTCCAAATTTTATTAAATACTTCTAAATTTTTTGGAGTGCATCTCACTCAAAAAGGATGAGTGACTTTCAAAGAATTTAGAAAATTGTTTTGTTGGTTATTTTTTGTTAATAAAGCAAAATAACAATCAGCAATAAATATGGCATACGCATGTATATTCACATACATTCTTGTGTGTCTCGCGAGTTTTTATAAAAAAAATTAGATTAACAATAGAATACTCAGTAAAGAATGAAGTAGCTAGCTCACTGATACTGTATTGTAGAGCTTTCCCTATATTATACTAATACTTAAATTCTAAGCAGAATCGTAAGGCTCGTAACATATTCTTGTAAGACTTGTAAGAATTTTTGAGTGCTTCTATAATATTCTTCAGACAGCTTCTTAGCCTTAAAATTTACAAGAAATCGTAGATATTTACGAATAATCGTACGTCTTATGATATATACGCATAAAATTAGAATACGCGTCATAAGTTTTTACAAGTTTTACGAGAACACATTACGAGTCTTACAATTCTGCTTAGAATTGACCTCTAAGTTTCGCGGCTCAATTGTAGAAAATGTAGAAAATGATAGATATAATCTCGTGGAATTCCTGTCTTCTATTAATTTATAATTTATTTGCGTTACTTGTGCTGCAATTTATTTCAAATTGCATTAAAAAATTCTCTAATCATACCTAAAATTTTGATCAAAAATACTATTTGATCTAGAAATTCCGAAAATATCAGAATTTTTTAATAAGATTTCAGTAAGCATCCTTTTTTTGTTTTAGTAGTTATTTATTATGAATTTATTGATAATAAACTAATCGAATTAATTCAATTTGAATTCAGTCAAAGGAGAGGAGTAATTATATCTCCCAGTCTGTAATATGATGTACTAATTTCATCGATTATATACACATCGTAATTGCGAATCAGGTGGCGAAATTTCCTATCTTCGTAAAACCGGCTGTGTTAGTAATTAAAAAAAAACCCAGACTCCTGTTTAAGATGCGAGTTCGCATGTATGTTTGATCCGACCGGATGGCATGAATGTAACTCGTTTTCTAGTACGGAGGGAGAAGGGAAATCAACGTAATTATTAGCAAAATATTTACGTAACGCTATTTATAGTGCAGACCGTCCGAGAGCGACGTAGACGCGAAAAAAAAAATATTATGCTCATCATCCTTGCATGACCTGTTTTTCTCTCGCTGTTTTCATACTCACACGCGGGAACGAACTGTGCAAAAAAGGAAGAATCCGCGACTCTTCCTGCACATATTTCGAATTCCACGCATCGATAATTCACAAAGAGAAAAATGTTTGGTATTTGTAACTATAATTATATATTACTATAATTATGATTATTACTGCTATAATAATAATAACAGTAACTATATATATAGTTCCAGCAACAAATGTATATACAATAATTGGCAACCTAAAATAACTATAATTATAGTTGTTATAACCATAAAATAGTTGAACCATAAAAAATATGGTTGTCCCAAAATATAACTATAAAATTATAGTCACTTGAATCATTTTTATGGTAATTTCAACTATTTTATGTTATAACAACTATAATTATAGTCATTTTAGGTTGCCAATTATATACATTTGTTGCTGGAACTATATATATAATTACTGTTATTATTATTATAGCAGTAATAATCATAATTATAGTAATATATAATTATAGTTACAAATACTAAACATTTTTCTCTCTGTGTTGTGTACGCAATACGCATGCATTCAAAAATATTGCATCACTGCAAATTGCGGTCAATCGACGAGACTCACGTGAACGTCGCATAAATAAATTCATAATGAAAGAAATCGCTTTTTGTGTATATAGTTGTATAGGGAATCGTATATCGCAAACTTATCGCCTAGACATATCAAGTGGCACTTTTTGTCGATATCTTACTAAGGAAAAACAGCAACGCACAAGAGAATAGATTTCAATCTTTTTGTTTTGTATCTCGATGAAGAAGAGAGAGAGAGAGAGGGAGAGAGAGAAAGAGAGATTTTATATCTTATGATAAAATTGTTTAGACAAATATTTTCTCGGTAATCATATGTACACTCTAAGAAAAATGTTTTGTTTTATGAACAAAAATTTTGTTTTAACAATGAACATTTGATTGAAACAACGAACAAAAATTTTTTGTTAAAATTTATCGAATCAAATTTTTTATAATTTTACGTAAACAAAATTGTTTAGGTTGGTATAAACAATTATTTTTATTATTTACAAAGCAAATATTTTGCGAAAGTAACTATTTTTTCTGTTATATAAACAAAGTATTTGGTTACTACTAAAAAATACCTCAACTAAACAATTTTGTTAAAGATACTAAATTTGTCTTCCTAGTGCATAATGGTAGTTTATTACAAATCATGTATAATCGTCACAGTAATGTTATCATAATGTAAATTATATGTCATTTTCTTGATAAATATATAACGATATCAAGTAATTGAGCAAAAATACTTTTATTTTTATTCATAGAAATATTATTAAGAACATTTGCTTTTGCAAAAGTTAAAACATTTCTTTCTTTGAATAAAATGTTGATAATAACGAAATATCTAAGTTCGTAAAAGCACTTTCTGTTTTTTAAAAGTGATATATTGTCATTATGAATGTTTCTAAATATAGTTAACTTCTAAATATAATTAAATCACGCGGCATGTATGTGAATATAATGAGACTTATGTTTATTTATTTTATATGATGTATATATTTCTAAATAACGCATCTATAATTTATAACTATATTTATATAGTATAATATTATAATTGTGTTTGCTGAATTGTATATATTCATCGATAATAATTAATTACCTTTAAATACTTTCAAATAAATTAAACGTTTCGTAATAAAAACGAAAGATTGTTGTGAAACCGGAAAGTGCGTTATTGTGCTTTTATTTTAAAACATATATATCCTTCTGCATTCGTTTTTATTTTTACTGAGATGATTCATTGCGTCGCGTCGACAGAAACTGACAAACGGAATTCGCAACTCATCGGTTCTTCTGATCTTTTGCAAATTGAGAAGCAGTCAAATTGTGCGATTAACTTTGTGAGAAAGTACTCATGAAAAATTTGAACCGAGCAAAGTTTTGACACGATGTCTAAATTGGATCAACATAAAGTTTCAAGTTTGCGATTTTACGTTTTTACAAAATAAACTGAATAAATTATAATTGTATGTTGTAAAGTATGAAGAGTATGAATTTATAATAATCGGGAGAATTTCGCAAATAGTTTGAAAATTAAAATATAATTTTACAGGCATACCATGTATTGTAGGATGGAAAAAAAATGTAAAACTGACATCTCGTATGCATATACGGAAAGAATAATTTTGTTGAAAGATCTAAAATTTTACTGGGGATATAGATCTGAAAATAATTTTGTTGAACCATTAAAATAATTTTGTTGGAAAACTGGTTGCTAGAATGTCAAATTTTTGTGCAGCATTGCTGTTTTTTGGAATTTTTAACATAATCATTTTAATTATTCAACAAAATTACTTTCAGATTTGTATTCAGCAAAATTTTAGATCTAAAGCAAAATTATTCTTTCCAATGTTACGATATCCATCGATTGTAATCTATAAGTAATTCGCTTCTACGAGAACGCAGTCGCGCTAAACAGATCGAAGTGTTTCTAATGCATCTCCGACTGATCTATTAGCGGTATTCCTTTAGGAATATTGGCGGGGGTCAGATATTTGTAAGGTTACCGGCATATACATATATGCGCGATTGTAACGATGGTTTTACGAGTCGAGTACACGTGCACCGGGCGTGACATTGACCAATTGTGAACGCGAGTCGTTCCAGCCGTACGCATCGGAAATTACTTCCGGCAACCGGATCGCTGATACATCCTGCGCGATCACTCCGGTGATTATCCCATTCTGCGGTTTTTCATCGCGTGTTACAAATTACACGGCTTCGGAAAGCGCGAACGAGTCCTCGAAGCTCTGCGTGCCGGTCGCTAACGTTCTGTGTTAACGAGGGTCACCGATACCTTTCATCATTGAAATATGTCGCTCGAGGTATTACGTAACCTTCCAGTACGATCTCTCATTGGTACTTATTGGAATTGTGTCAAAGCTTTTATGTTATATAATGGAACGTTCTGTCACAAATGACTTAAAAAATTTTTATTTTTGTCGTAGGATATTATTAATATAAAATAATAATTAAATAGAAAGGTTAATTCTCAGTAATTCTCAACCACAGTTTATTTAAAAAACACGAAATCAAACGTCTCGATTCTATTTCAAGCTATATTAAAAAATAATCTCAAACTTTCCACAGCACATGACACGATCGATCAATGCTGGTTCTTAAAATTTGAATTTGTGTGTCACCTTTAAAATTGTACCATTTAAAATTGAGAGTCATATTGATCTTCGTTTAAATTAATTTATTGACGTTTTCGATCGTCATACGGAATCTAACAATAATACCTGCGAGTTTCGTATCTTTCGCCTTTATGCTTTCATTATTAAGATCCCGCTCGTTGACCGAAAATGTCAATATTTATTCTGCGTTAACATCGATCCCATTTCATTTATTATTCTATCATGTTTCTGCCTTTCTCTCATTATCCTTCTTCTTAATTATTTCCTCAATTTACTTAATTTTATTTTGGTTTATTGGGGAATTATATCATTAGAAACGCCGGCTATTTGCAAACTCGACATTATCGATTTTCTTTCAAGGATTGTTATATCCCATTTACGGAGTAACGAAATAAGTAGACGGACAATGTGCGAATGGCTGGTCAATAATGACTCCTATAACTTACACGATGTGCGCTACTTGCAGCAAGCTCGAATAGTTGCAGGCAATAAAGTTTTACCACGTTGAATGCCACGATGTACCGCTACCTCGCGGGTTCTTGCAGCTCTCTGTGAAGTCCCGTCTGCGACCGACTCGAAGGCTATACGAAAACGCACAACCTCGATATTTATTATCCTATTAAGAGGAGGTCGTATCTATGCTGGACTGAAACCAGACTGAAACGAAATGAAAACGAAATTGCATTCGACAATAAAACTGGAGAAGTCTCTCAATAAATTCTCTCGATTAAATCAAACAACGTTTTATTAATTTATTCGAATTAAATACTGAGAATCGGAATTAGATACTCGGAGTATATAGTATATATGTATATCTCTGAAAATGTTCATACGCGAACGCGAATATTCTAATTGATAATAAAATATCGGAATGCGGCAGCGCAGGTTTTTAATACGTTGAATTATGTCATCACTCGATCGTATCGTTCAGCTTCGCTATCGAATAGCGAAATCATTATCGGAGCTTATCCATTATTATATACTCCGATTTTTATAATAATTACAATTTTATAGATTATTTTAAGACTCCGCGTCTGTCGAATTTCCGAAATCAAGTCGAATAAAGCGAAGGGGATCTTTTATTGTTTCCATCGTGAACCAATCGGTGCATCAAGTCCTGACGTTATGTCGCTAAGTGCAACGGCTTACGTTAATGAGCGCGCAGCGTTTTAGCATGTCGGCGACAATAAAATTGTGCCGAAGCCTGCACGCGGAGTTCGTTAGCGCACTCGGTCTCGGCTCTTCCTTCTGATGCTCCGCGTGTCTTCCTTACGATGAAGGGAAAAGGAGGCGAGTGGCGGTTGCGACGGCGGCAATCTATTAATAGAGCACGGACGCGTTATGGATGATTGTCGTTATGTGCTTTGAGCGATAACCGAGTTTCACGTCGGATCGAGAAGGAGGGCGGTCGCGGACCCCACGCTCTCCGGGATTCACACTCGCGAGGAACGCGCCGCCGTCGCCGCGTCGCTAGCGTGCATACGGCTTCGTGGTCGCGGCGCGGCGGCAGACAACCTCGCCTCAAACCCATTTTACCAGATTACATAAACCGCACAGCAAAATAGAGCTGCGAAAAAAAAAGAAAGAAAGAGAGCTCGGCTCGTTATGGGTTGATGCATTTGCTTGTCGAGTAAAATTGACAACGAGATATTGCTTTTTTACTTCAAAGTGACACAATCCAAAAAACGTGATTTTCGAATTATTATGAATGAGTTAGGTAAACATTACCTCATCAATCCATCAGAAGCGAACTAACTTAATTTTATAAAAAAACTGTCATAATGTCACAACTCAAAAAAGATCTAAAGAAATCATTGTCAGTCATTATAATTATAAAAAAGTATGGTTTTTTTTTAAGAATTGTGAAACATAAATGACAAAAATAATGTTTGTCACGTTAAGAATATATTCTTTTTTTTCCAAGATTATTTGATTAGTGAATAATTTTCTATCAAGTTGAAAAAGTTTTCCTTTTTTTCTGGAAAATGTAATTTTTTTAATTGTGTTACTTTTAAGGTAAAGGAGCGATAGATATCATTATATATTGAAATCTCATTCTATTAAAATATTCGCAAATCAAATATCTATAATGTCGTTTAGCACGCTGTAATTCGTTTTTCCATTCGCAGAACTCATTCGGTAGACCCGACGACATCGTCGCCGCCGAGACGCTTGCGAATCATGTGCGGTGTAACAACTCCTTTGTACACGCCGTATTTCAAGCGCAATTCCGGTCTAGTCTGACTTGTCCAAGATGCCACCGACAGTCGAACACCTTCGACCCCTTCCTGTGCGTGTCGGTGCCGGTGCCGCAGAATCATCGGCAGATGAATCTTTATGTGAACGTCCTCTATACATCGCAGCAGCCGCGGCAAGTCAAGATTGGCGTGAGTGTGAATCAGGCAGCCAACGTGAGAGAGCTCCGAGAGATCCTAGCCAGCGACACCGGCGTAGACGAGAATCATATGCTACTGACCGAGATTCACGAAGAAGGATTTCACAGGTTAAATTGCAATTTAAAAACCTTCAAAAGTATATATTGCATTCTATAAGTGAAAGGGAAAAATTAGCGCTGAGAATAAATTTCATAGTAGAGGTAGAATGGGTTAAGAGTTAGAATATGTTGGGAGGATAGTAAGTATTGCGAAAAAATAAGCGTGGAGAATTATGTATTTTTGTAATGCGGAATCTTTTGATAAATTTTTTGTGAATTTTTTTATTTGTTTTTTGTAACTCTAAGGAGAAACAATAAATAAATCAATACTGTATCAGAATAAGTTTCAGTCGCGTATTGCAAAAGAAAGTATGAAAAATGCGGAGGTATAAGGATACAGCTTCTTTTTATTATTTTGCAATTTTTATGATTGGCTTGTATATTAAACATCTTACATCACAACAGTGAAACAAAAAGAATGATATATCGCTTTTTTTTTCTTTCTGCAGAACCTTCTCTGATTGTCAGCCTCTATCCGTGATTATGGAAAACGATCCACTGTATTGCATTGAGCTACCGCAGTTGAAGGAACCTACGGAGCAAGCGTATATCTTGCTAGTTTGGATCAACGTTCTCGTAAAGGGGGATCTGAGGCAACGTTTCGGCAGTCCGTACACGATGCAGGTGTCACGCGAGACGTCCTACGAGGATCTGCAGAAACTTCTGCTCAAGGAGATGCACAGCACGCTAGCGGATGACGTTCTCACAACCAGCCAGAGCCCGGGACTCTTTAATATCCGCGTTGCTGATCCGGCGGCGACGCCGATCCAAGACGAGCATCCTTGTATCGATCCTTGTGTAGAGCATCCTCTTTACACGGAGCAGATCGAGCAAGCGTTGGCGCTTTGCGCCGACGACTCGGGTCCGCAACATGTAAAGCTGATCCTCGAGTGGGACGAGGCTACTAAATGTAATATTATACAGGACGACAGCGACCAGATTGAGGAACACGCCAGCGTGAAACAGTTAAAAACTAATTCCGAGCTGGGCGGCGCGGTAACTTTAGAGGAATGTTTCGATCTGTATACGCGAGCGGAGATATTGGGCGCGGAAGACGCATGGCATTGTCCTTATTGCAACAAGAAGCAAGAAGTCGTAAAAAAACTAGGTCTCTGGTCATTGCCTGATATATTAGTCATACACTTGAAAAGATTTCGTCAGCAATCTAAGCAACGGTCAACGTCCAAATTGACTATGCTAGTGGACTTTCCTTTGTACGGTTTCGACATGACGCCACATCTCGCTCACAATGGAGTTCAGGCAACGCATAATAACGTTACTAGTTTGGGCGGTCTAGGCTGGTCGCCCTGGAAAAAACCACGACCGCGGCAACACAATATCCCCAAGTACGACGAGAATGTCTACGATCTCTACGCGATATGCAATCATCACGGGCAGGATCTACAAGGCGGACATTACACGGCGTTTTGTAGAAATCCATACGATACGCAGTGGTACTGTTTTGATGACACACGCGTGGAAGCGGTCAATGATACGAATCTAATCACAAACTCGGCGTACATGCTGTTCTACCAGCGAAGGGGTCTGTCCAATAATTCGACGGGAAATTCGTCCGCGGCGTCGACGAGCTCGGCTGGTTCTGGTCTAGATCACTGGGTATCGAAAATGCCACCGTTTTATTTCAATAATAAAAGTACCAGTGACGTAACGAACAACAAGCAAAGTAAATCCCAAGAGATATTATGTCAAGAGAAAATCGTCGAAGAGAAGAATATGACTAATTTCACCAGAGGCTGCGGCAATTACGCGACTCTGCAGCCAAAGAAGAGGAACGCAGTGACAGAAACCGATATTGGGCAGATCGATCATTATTCAGACGACGAAGCACCTTGCAGAAGAGAATGGGTATGTAATACACGTTATATTCAAATCAGATTTATTTGTGTGTACGGTATTACACTGGATTTTAATTAATAATATTGAATGATAAAAATAAATTAATCGATTAATTTTTATCGTAATATTTGATTGCAGGCCTCCCCGAAACCTGTGCGCAAGACTTCATCCATCACGTTGACGCCACACATACCGCCAGCAATAATTCAGACTGCTAGCAGTGATCCGAATACAACGGTGATACACGAATCCACGTTGTAACACACGATATAAGCCAGACTGAGAGGTCTGGCTCGAGCCATGCTCAATGTACAGTGCCTGGTGTGCCGTGATGTTTGAACAACATCGAGTGGCGAGATTAAAAAAAAGAAGAAAGACAATTCCGATAGAGTATATAAATCCGTTATTTTTCGATTACTGAACGGGGGATACGACGCGATACGTCGAGAGACTACAAAGGATCGTTCCTTCACTTCGAATTTATATATAAAATCGCTTTCTCATGGACACCGATGTGGATGATGAATTTCAGCGTGCTTCTCTTTGCGCATATTTCGAAAGGTGTAACAAATCTACACCCAAACGATTTTTCGAACGATAAATAGAAATACGAGGCATTAGTAATTTTTGTAATTGTAATACCATGTTTGTATACAGCTCGCGTGAATTGTATTATATGATAGCAGCTAAGATAGCTTTTTAAAAGAAAGACAAATCTTATACTCAGTATATGAAGAATCGTGTATATTCTTAAGAGAAGGAAGAGAAACCTTTAGTGTTTATATTATACAGTTAGATATCTTGAATGCAATAGGCAACTAAATTCTACCTATGTCCAGAGGAGGGAAAAGATATTTCCAGATCGACAAACGTCGTTCGCAAAGTGTCATCTTACAATGAAAGTATATGACAATAACGAAAAACAAATTTGTACGTTACAAATCCTGCATTAAAAATACACACCTCGTTTTCTCCACGATTGATCGTTTCTGGACATACTGTGTAACTACTCGACCGTTGCTTTGAGAATCTATATGCTTATAACTGTAATATTTATATTATACCTGTATCATCCACTAGTGGCCTTATCTAAGTAATTAATACTGATACACACACGTCACATTATTAAACATATTAATCATACGTATTACAACTCACAACAAGCGTTTTATTTTAGATATCGAGACTGTTTTTTGCGAGAGCCACCGAATTGTGTAACATTAATTTCACAATATCCTTGTCTGATTTAGGCATCTCGTTTAGGAAACACTTGTGAAAGTTATAGTTTATATCACAGCCTACAGTCAAGTTCTTCCAATGACTGTGTGGACACAGCGATCTATTAATGTGAAAAATGAGTGATCAATTTCAGAGAACGATACAGCTTTTCTACGTAACGGAGAACAAGACAAATCTATAGTTGGTTTCTTATCTCGCGATTGAATTGACTTCAATCTCTCAATTTTAACAATCATTCCAATCGGATGTTGAGTAAAGTGCGAACGTGAGAACAAGCGCGAGCGTGAAAGCGAGAATTTATAAATATATATATATGTATACATAACACAAGATTATATGAGTGAAAGATGTTTAAGTTATTTTATCAATTAACATTTATTACTAGTCACACGTATCGTGGATACGGGTAGTCAGTGACGATGATTAGAGTGCAAACGACGAAATGTGTTTACTATTCGCGGATTATGATTTTATAAGTTCCATCAATCGACTGAGGACGTATACACATATACACACACATACACATTATTAAATATTACTTACTCTTTCATTGAAATAAATAGAGGATGTATATGTATATATATATACGGGAGAAATGTGTCATTCCACTTTTATGCACGTTGCAGTATCTACATATAACTTTGTCGCTCTTCGATCTACGGCTCTCGTCGTTCGTTGCATTTTGTTACACGTTTACAAAGAGAAGCGGGAAAAGATATCGTGATATTCTACAATTCGTTGTGTTGGACCGTATATATACATATATATGTATACATATATGCATACCTTGTCTTTTTGAATATCTTTTTAGGATTAGCGGTAACTCTCTTCTGCGAACTTCTTTACTTATCGACCAAATAAAACGGGACTTAAGTAACCGAGACGGCGCTGCAATTCTGATATCTTACCGACGATATGGCAGGAATCGTGAATAATTTGAATAATTGGAAAATAAATACGATGAGACAAAGTGCGAGATGTTTTTCTTCCCGTTCTATATCAAAACGGCATTTTTTTTTACTTAAACTTTTCCGCGAGTACATTCCGATTCGCGAAAGGTGAGCGTTTGTTTAATTCTTAGAGCAGGAGTTTATCAATATATATTTAAAATTGAAAATCTGTTGTTAAAAAAGATATATATACAGGGTATAACTGAAATAACGCCCACTAATCATACAATGTTATTCCTAATAAAAAAACTAAGTCGAAAAGAGAGTCCTCTACCACTTTGCAATTTTCACAATAGTTAGTTAACGAGATATTAATTTCTAAATATTGTCGAATAAACGGATAAAATCGATGTATAAGACAATTTTGAGATATCTCCGTGTCCTTTGTAAAATATTTTGAAGATTTTTCTTAAAGAACTCTTAAAGATATCTTAAAGCTGTCTTATACGTCGATTTTAGACATTTTGCTCATTGGGTAATTAAAAAAAGATGTGAAAATTGCAAAATAGTAGACTTTTCGTCTCAGTTTTTTGTTAGGAATAGCACTATATGATTAGTGGGCGTTATTTCGGTTACACCCTGTATATATGTATATCATAAAATTTATAAAGTTAAAATTTTTTTAATTTAAACGAAATATAGAAGATAAAAGAAGAATCGAAAGGGAATACGAAAGGTACATCCAGCATAAAAATTATGAAGAATGACCAAACTGTGATTAATCTAATTAATTTGATTGATTTAACCGGCAGAATTGCTTAAAGATTTTTATACATTCAAAATGAAAAATTAATTTTATTTATATTAATGAAATAATAAAAAAGTATTATTCGATAATTATTAATTAACTTAATCAGTAATTAATTCAATTGATAGAATCATTTAAGATAAAATTTCTGATATATTTCTATGTCTCTAATCTTATTTTACAATTCAACGCTCCTAATCTTTTTTTTCCATATTAAATAACAAAAGATAAACAATTTTGTTTATGTTAACGAAATAGTACAATTAATTTACTTGATAAGTTAATTGGAGTCATCGTAAATGCAGCCAAACTCCAATTAACTTGTTAATCTTGAATTATCTTATTAACATAGATAACATCAAATGTCATTTATTTGGTACATGGGAATATATATAGGAAGAAAGATTAGAGATCAGGGCTGAAGCGAATTACATGCTCTCAATCAGAGAAAAACATAGCATTTATGGTAGCAACTATAAAGGTGTGACTATACTAAATTTATACGTAGAATTAATGTATATAGTTAAATAAATTAATGTGTGTGTATACAGTGTTGAATAAATTACTTAATAATTGTAACAACTATACAAAATAGTTTATTTAATTATGTATACACATTAATTCTACGTAAAAAATTTGCAATTATCACTTTTATAGTTGTCACTAGAGTCTGACCGAAACCTCATTTTAACTTCCAGCTGAAACCAAAAACAAATATTCGGTTGTTATTCATCATGTAAAACTATCAATTTCGACCGAAAACAAAACCGAAACCGAAACTTAAATAAGTCTTACTTATCTTAAAAAAAAGAGAGAAGCTAACGGAGTCACATTTTTTTCGGCCGAAATCAACATTTTTGGATTAATTTTACAGAGATCGTATGATTTTCAGAAATTATGACAAATTTATGTACTCTTTAAAAAACAAGATTTTATTAAAATATCTAACTGTAGATAATAATACAATATAATAATATTGCATCCTCAACTTTTAAAGAAATCAAATCATAATTATTATTAGAATCACATCAAAGTTTATACTCAAATTGTCTTAAGCTTAACCAACGAGTTAATAATTAAAATCGAACAGTTGTTTTTTGAACGCTCATCATCGCGTTGTAACTTGTACAGTTGAGGTTTACCCATCACGAAATTTTGTCTTAATTAAACCGAAACCGAAATCAAACTGAAATTTCGGTCGGACTCCAGTCACTAATATCTGGTTCCACCAGTGTAAGATTAGCTTTAGTATCAGTTCAATTTACTCTTTATTTTTTCTAATTTTTTAAGATTAAATAAAAAAACAGTAAGCTAAACCAAGATTAAAGTTAATCTACTTTAGTTCAAAACGGGCATAAGTATTTTTTTCTGATACACTTTAATCTTGGTTCACAACTCTTCATCTTTTTCCAATTCTTAGAACTAGAACAAGAAGAAAAGCTAGTTGAACCAAGGTTAAAATTAAACTACAAGATTAAAATTAAACATAGAAAGAAGCATATGAGTGTGTTGAAAATAATTGCGCGAGCGACTCCGCCGGAGTCTTGAATGAAACGATCGGAGTTTGGTCGAAGTCGCCCCGAGTGCGTCATCCGTTCGGTCCGCGTTTCGGTCGCCTCGTGCCCTCTCCCGCCCGCATGGATGTGCGTCCGTCTCTCGTTTCGAAGAGCGCCGGAGCCGAAACGAACGAGAACGGAGCAGAACGGAGCAGAACGGAGTGGAGTAGCGCGCGGCCCGGCCTGGCGGCTGCCCGTAAATCCTCCACGGGATCGCGCGCAAGCGGGAACGCGATTGGTTGGGACGGCCGCCCCACCCCGGCGGTCGCGTCGCCTACGCTCGTCATTCTCCGTCAGTCGGGCTTGGGCCACGATCCGGTGTGCGTCGTATGTCGCGATTTCCGTTCACGTACGCGAGCGTACGGATTTGTCACTGAGAGGAAAAAAATTGAGGTAAGAAGTAAACCGTCCCTCGTAAATCATTTCGTCGTCGCGACGCCCCCCCCCCCACCCGTCGATGCCCGCGATGTCCGTCGAATCACGTCCGCGGGATGGAGGGTGAGGGTGGTTGGGAAAGGGGGTGGAACCACCGTCGCGCTTCTGTCACGCGAGCCCACCGCCGGTGGGACCACACGCTCTCTCTCTCTCTCTCTCTCTCTCGGACTCGCCCTAACTGATGTATACATATACCATCGTCCGCGCAGTGCATCCCCGTGCGATGCGGCGTGCGTTTTCTCGAACGTCACAAAGAACGAAGCGGCTACTCCGTTCTTGAGATAAACGTGGTCGAAAGAGAGACGACACGGTATATACAGAACGAGAGAAAGAGAAAGAGAGAGGAAAGTGGAAGGAAACAGAGGAGCCCGATGGCGCTCACGGTCGTCTTCGTGTGTACTCTCGGGGATCGATACACGGTACACACTCCGGGTAACGATGTGTGGGTGCAAGAATACATTACACCGAGCTTTCCATATGAAACGCATCGGTTGTGTGCCTATGTGTGTGTGTGTATATTGTGTGTATGTGTGGGAATGAGAGAGAAAGAGAGCGAGTGAGAGAAAGAGCGAGACGCCGTCGGGACGATGGAGTATGTTGAGTTGGATTTCGTCGAGCAGGCCTCAGTAACCAAAGAAATATCACCAGATGTTGCGTAGCGTGGTCCGAGGTGCTCGTAAAAGCCGGGTGTTCGTTAAGTCGCACGCGGACCCCGAAGGCTGAAGAGCGAGAAAGAGGGAGAAAAGAGAAAGAGAGAGAGAGAGAGAGAGAGTGAGAGACGCAGACGGAGGCGAATACCGAAACCGCCTTTTTCCGCCTCGCGAGAATCGCGAGAGGAGCTCGGTATCGCGCGCGCGGATATACGGATACGCGGATGTGTACCGCCTTCTATACCGCGCCGCCGAGTTATCGAACGGACCCATTTTCCTCGCGCATGCAACGCAACGCGACGTCTCGAAGGCAGTCGGAGTAAAGTCGAAGGAACGTCGCGCGCCGCGGCGACGAGCGACGACGACGAGCGCGGAGCGGCGATATGAACGAAGGTGGCGAACGAGCGTCAGAGCGGAGCAGCTTACCACCGGCGATTACGTTGGGTCGATGACTTTTTAGCGGGCGATAGCGTGCACCGACCTTAGCTTCCTTTTTCCGCGGCTTGAGAATTTTATCTAGGAATTTTGGCTGGGGCGTTCTCGTGTTTCGGGGAAAGGCCTTGTCCTTCCGGAGGAAGGGACGCTGCGAGATTTCGGGGCGACTTCGACCGAACTCCGACTGACTTGAAAGACAATTAGTCCGACCGATACGTGGAAAGAATGATTTCGCTGAGGTATCTAAAAATTTCTGGTTGAAAATAGAGGAAACAGAAGATTCTGATCATATCTATATAATTTCAGTAGATTTAGTCAGAAAATTTTGTTTGTGTGTGTGTGTGTGTGTGTGTGTGTGTGTGTGTGTGTGTGTGTGTGTGTGTGTGATTCGTCTATCAGAACTCCAATAAGTCTAACCAGATTTTTTTATGAAAAAAATTTCTGGTTGAAAATAGATAAACCAGAAGATTCTGATTATATCAATCAGAAATCCGGTTATCGCATATAGAATTCTCGTAGATTTAAGAAAATTCTGATTCGTCCATTTTCAATCAGAATTCCAATTAATCTAAGATTTTTTTTTAGTGTAGATATAGATTTGAAAACAATTTTGTTGGACTATCAAAATAATTGTATAGGAAAGTCGAACATGATGAGAAATATTTCAAAAGTATTTTGTTATTTTAGCAACCAGCTTGAGTATCTTCATAATTATTATGATAGTCCAACAAATTATTTTAATTCAGTTTTGTATCTAGCTAAACTTTTAGATACTTCAGTAAAAACGTTCTTTCCGTGCAGAATTGCTTCTAGCAAAATTTCTAGCTATACAATTCGTCCTTAATGTAATTTTTTTTGTCAAAAAAGTATATAATTGTATTTCTGTTAATCAAAAACTTCAGGTGTAAGTACTCGATAAGGTAATTAGAGTTAATTTCGAAGTCTCTGATTGAAATCTTTTCGCAACTGCGATCCGAACAAAAGAAAGCGTGCAACGAATTGCTCTCTTTTGAAAAACTTTCGTTAACTCCAATTCGAAGCGTTAGAAATTAAATCAATGTCAAAATAAACGTTAGATTAGAATTTGCTTTCATTAAATCAGTTTTTATTATATTCAGTTTGATTTACTCGATTTAATATAAATCGTTTCTTGAATTTTTTAGAAACTTGAGAGACTCGTATCTGAGAAATACGGATAATTAAAAAATTTACAAACATCTCACGTATAATATCTCACTTTATCTCGCTTTAAGATAAAATTCCATGAATATTGCATAACATTGACGCATGTTGATTTACATTGGATCGTAAACAAATCAGTTAGTCTACGACTCTAATCGAATTCTCTAATCAAGTCACGTCACTGTGAGAAGAGAGGAATAGAATGAACGAATCATTTTTCATCGTCTTTCCCACTCGACTGAAATTTTTCACGGACGTCCACTCGTTTCTTATCAATGTCGATCTACGGAAGCTTTTCGAGGAAGGTGTGGAAACGCGGTGCATTATGCACGAAGCTTGTGAAGTATAGACGTTCTTAGAAAAATACATGTGCAGAAAGTATTAGAGAGACAATCCCGTAAATATTGCATCGCGAAACAAGCGCGCGGCCCAGACATACGGAAGGAAGAAGAATGAGATGGCAGAGGAATGCGGAAAGTATGTGCCGCATGAACATATACTTATCATTTATGTTCCTTCCGTTTGCTCTTTCCGCGTTTATGGCTCTGTCCATTTTAGTCACGCTTTTGTACATTTTGCCACATTTCGCCGCTATCTGTTCTTCCGTAAGGCCTGAAGACACACGGCTTTTTTCCCCTAAATATACAAAGTGCTGAAAAATACGACCACAAGAGAGGGTCGCGTATTTCTTCTGCTATTTTGCTATCGAGTTTTTCTTTCTTCTTCGTAACGTATTGTCAAAACGCGCATTGGAAAAAAAAGTTCGGTTATATTAATTGGAATTCTGTTTGAACATGGATAAATCAGATTTTTCTGGTTGAATCTTATAATTTTAATTGAGATGACTATTCTAATACGATCAAAATCTTCTGGTTAGTTTTTAACCAGAAATTTTTCTCAGTGCCTGTTCGTTATACTTATTTTTTGCCTCTTTCCATCAATCAAGATTAACTTGTTAAATTTTAAACTTAAAAAGTATAATTAAGACGGACACAGAAATCTTCAGCTCCATTTTAAATATATTAAACGTAATAAGATTTAACTGTATAAAAAGAACGAATCTGCTTATTCTGAAAGTATATAGAAAAAAATAATTTTGCTGAAGTATCTAAAAATTAAGCTAGATACAGATCTTAAAATAAGTTTGTTGAACCATAGAAAAAATTATATATAGGACAAACTCAAATTGGTTACTAGAATGTCAAAACTTTTTGCTGTATTGCTCATCGTGCTTGCACAGTTGGAAAAAATGTGTTGAATGTAACACAAATCGCATGTCCCAAACGGTCCACTCAAATTTTTGAGTTAATTTTACACAAGATAACATCGACACAGTTTGTAAAAAAAAAACTATGAAAGCACATTTTTTTTAGAAAATTAACATTTATGATATGTTAAATTAACACGTATTTTATTTATTTGTCTTAGAATTTATGTTTTAAAACACATTATTTTTATGTTACTTGTTCACTTACTTATAAATTGTGTTATTTTGACACTAAGAAACATTGAATATCAATTTCACAAAAAATCTTTAAATAACATAATCACATTATGTTAAATTAACACTCGAATATGTTAAAAAATTCAATACAAACTGTTAACACAAACGTGAGTGGATTGTTTCCAACACAGATACACAAATTTTTTTACTGTGTGAGATTCTTATGTAATTATTTAGATGATCCAACAAAATTATTTTCAGATCTGTATCTATATAGCTAAATTTTTAGATACTTCAATTAAATTATTCTTTGCTTTCGTGGATTTGACTAATTATTGCAATTTAACATTCCACAATATTAACTTCGCAATATAATAATCGTTCCAATGTCAAGTATCTCTATTTTACATGCAGAAAGTGTGAAGTACAAAAATTTCATTATCACTCGCTCTTATCGCTCGCTTTGTTGTGTATACAAGATTAATTTTGAATCACGCTTCGGCGCGACGTTCGCGATCGCGTTTCGATCGCGACGAAAGACGAAATGGATACGCAATTAATTTCGCGTAGCTCGTCTCTTCGACCTATCATGGCCCTTATACCTGAATATAATACGTCGTTCATCCTCGATCACCGAAGTCTTTCGCGGGGTTACCCCGGTCGTACGGCGACGTTATAGTCACGTTATAGTCAATCGATCGTAGCGGTTTGCATGTCGCGATGACCGGCAGCGTGATCGGTCGATGACTTTTTGCACGCGGCGATGCGCGCAATTCGCGATTTGCGATGCGCTCGAGTCGGCAGCAGGCGGTCCGATTACTGTTTTAATGTCAAAAAAAAAAGAACAATCTGTTGTTCCTCCATCGAGAGCGAAAGATTACGTTGTAGGTACACTGAAACGATGAAAATTTTATTCTGGAATAAACCGAGAGACAGGTGCGAGAAAGCTCCGTTTAAAAAACTTGCGCATATAAGTGCAGTATAAATTCCTAAAATGAATTCGTTAAAAAATATCGTTAAAACACTGGTAAATTGAGAGATAATAAAGGCACTAATAATAAATATCGAGAAATGAGGAAAACTTAATTGGCATTATAATCCATTTAAAAGTTTTATATATATATATTTATTTATTTTCCGGAAGGTTTGTCTCTTGTGACAAAGCACAATTTTTTCCTTTACTCGATATTGCCAGAGAATAAGTTCGTGTTACATGCACATTCTACACTTTGTGTATTTAAAATGAAATAGACGTCGTGCCTGACTCGAACAGGAGGAAAAATAAGCCAGAGCATAGAAAATAAAACGTGCGATAGAAACGGACTATAATAGAAGATTTAGTTCATTGTTTCACACTCTAAAGTTAGTTTTTAAATTTTAAACTTGGGGAATTTTATTAGGTATATATTTCCACTGTCTAGACATAGTTTTATTTTATGATCGAAATATCGAAAATACGTATGTGAATATTTATGCAATTTTAAATTTATGTGCGCGATTTACGTATCTATTAAAATAATATAATTATCAGTTTTTAAATAAAATATATTTACTTTTTTTATATCATAATACAAGTAGAGATATTTTTAGAAATCTAAGTAATTTTGAAACATTAGAAAAAGTTATTTAAAATTCCAAATTCAACATAATATTTCTATCAACGAAACTTGACATTTCTGTTTTTAAAGACTTGTCGTCTTTATCTTGTATCTTTTAACTTTATTTTTTTTTAACTCATCGTATTTAACTATATCGCGCAGTTTTACGCAAGTGCCAGAATTGATAACAGCTGATTACAGTTTTTAGTTGAGTTTCACTTTCAAAACTAGAGCATCGACTTCCAGATTATACGTTTGTATATAAATTCATATGTTGCACGAAGCCGATGAGGTTAATATTAAGTTCGAACTGCGTTACAAAATTAAATAAGTTTAACCTCCCTTCTTATCAAGTATCAGGCTGAATCCAAGTAACGCAATATTGTGCTCTATTTGGCTTTCTGTTAATATTTTTTTTCACGACTAAGGCCCAGTTCCACAATTCACGGTTAACTCTTAACCGAGGTTCAACTTGTTTCTCATCTCTTTCCAATTCTAGAATTAGAAAGAGACAATGAATAAGTTGAACCTCGGTTAAGCGTTAATCGTGAGTTGTGGAACTGGGTCTAAAACGAAATCAGTGCACTTTGTACTTGCAAAACGAAGGGGAACAATGTGCTGTGTCGCCGTTGAAAAGGAAAGACAGGCCTAGGAGAATGACGGTATACGAGGCAGGATGACAGTATAAGTGGACGGATGGTAATATAAGCCTTCATTTAAAATCACGGTATGATTGGCAATGACTTTATTTATCACTCATACAATGATGCACGATGAGTCAATATAAATGCGCGTGATACTCGAGCCGCAGGTTTCTTCCGGCATATAGCGATATAGGTAACTGTCGGTTTTATCGGAGGAAAACGAATATACATACAGCTGTTCGTGTGAGTGCAAAATAAAGAATTTTGAACTTAGTAACACAGTTCGAATATTTCGCACGGTCAGCGATCGACTTTTGTTATACCCGAAAGAATTAACAGCGAGCACAGCGAGAGGAAATTTAAATAATAATAGCAGCTCTCACTTTTGCAAATGGATTGATTATCCGCGTCGCCGAGTATATTTAAAATTTTTTGCATAATGCAGAGCGTAAAGTTCATCATATCTCGATATTTGTTTCTACATTTGAACTCGGGAGCAGTCTAATTTTTTTATTACGTAAACGATTATCTGAAGTGTTTTTATATTTCAATTAATGACTGTTATTAAGAAGTACTGTATATTATTGATACTTTTCTGATTTATTAGTATTTGAGAACATCACCGATATGGATTTAATCACAATTTTCTGAAATAAATAAATAGAAAGCAATCAAATATTAAATGGAATAAACACGTTAAGTAGCTTATTATGACAACATTTTTATAAAATAAAGATTTTGATATAAAGCTTTTCTATTATATGTGGATTTTCGGATTGCATATTTAGAGACTTATAAAGAATAGTTAAACAAGAAAAACAAAAATTGTTAAATAATATCCATATAAAGGAACGTTTTATAACAATTTACATTTTTTATGGCTGAGATATCGCAGGTGACTATTCCCAGATTAAAAAATATATACATGTGGATTTAACATCATGCGGTGTTCATGCAATTCTCGTGTTGATGTTGATATAAACACCGACATATTATGTGTGGATTTAACACCATACTTTCAAACCTGTAGTTTTAAATCCACATCCATATTTTTTAGAGCGCGCGTACATTCATTTAATAATTAATTTGCAATTTAAATTATTCCATTCGCCGTACTTGGGAAGGATTTTGCGTGCTTGAGAAATGATTGAGATTATTTAGTCTTCATTTCGAAATATCAAACTGTGATATATCACGCAATAAGGAAGTGTTTATTGTGTTACAAGGCTATTGTTGAGATCGAATATCACGCACCGTCGTGAATTTTCTGGCTTTGAATATACCGAGCGTATATTGGAAGCGTGCTGTACCGAGTTGTTGGCGATGTTGACGCTTCAAGGATAGAATGGAATCGGGAAAGTGGGTTAATAAACCGTACGTGTACGTTGCACTTTATCGATCCGCGATATATTTATTACGGAGATAGGTATTTGTTGCTCGCGGTGGTGTCTGCTGGAGCTTAATATAGAGCGTGATGCATATAAAACGCATTGCTAATCGGCTGAGACCGTTATATCATATTTGATACTGTACATGCAAATACGTTCGCATGTGGCGAATTAATTTTCATTAATATCATTACAGAAATCCGATTGAGACACGCGGACGTGAGTGTTTTATTTATTAGGTCGGCGAAAATGCACGGTATTAATTACGGTGTTAATTTATCAATGTGCTTTTAATAATACAAGATAAATGAAGCGTGCTTTTGTTATTTTTCTTTCCTAAATTTAACGATCTATCTTATGAGATCGATAATAATCTCTAATTTTTTCTTTATTATTAAAATTGTGATAAACGATGGTGTGATTTTTTGCTTTTACATATAATATTCTTAAATTTTTCAAAATTAGTACAAATCGTATTTAAATATAAATATTTTCTAGTTTATTGTTATCACTATTAATATTATTATTATCATTATTACCATTATCTTATTAATATCTATTATTATTACCACATAATAGATTATTAATTTAAGAAATAATTGTGTTTATTGTTGTAACTCGATTTTAAATCCGTTTTTTCTTACTTCAATATTAATGTATAAAAAAGAAAATGCATTTAAAGAGGATACAAACTAAATAAACATTGGAAGTTTTTCAAAAGATTTAACGATAATGCCGGTGTTGGAGTTTATTAAACCTATTTCAGTCGATTTAATGGCTAAAAAGCACCTCGGGAATCCTTTCGGCGCGCTTTAGTGATGTCAATGAGGCGAGAGAGATGGAGAGTTGGCTGGCACAGACTTCATTAATTAAGCGCGCGTTGATTCCACTACGGAAGAGTTGAATCACTACGGTAAAACGTTTTGCGACACTGAGTGACGTCGGCGTATTTAGCCAAGATTGAATCGTGACTCGCAACGAAAGAGCGCAACGTGGAAGCTAGCGCAATATGCTAATGAAATGATAATCGAATTAAAACTCTCGATGAGCCTTTTTAGAAAATTTGATTTAATTGCGAGTAATTCTCTTCCCTGAATCGCTAGAATATCGTGTGAAATGGCTCGTGGATGAAATTAAACTACGATTCTATTTTCGTTCTATTTTAATTCGATTTTTTAATTGATTTGTAAAAACGTCGATCATCTCCGGAGAATTAATATTTTCATTGCTCGGCACGATTTTGATCCAAATCGCAATTTAACAAATGCCGTAGAATGATCGAAATTTATATATGCGCAATGAATGAAAACGCGAATATTCAGTGAAACAGAAAACTTATTCCATTTAGCTGGAATCACGATAGAGAATTGATGACATTTGTTAAACGATGATGTGACAGAAAACTTTTGGCACATTTCCAAGAAAAATTTACATTTACATTTATTATATTAAATCTAATATTTCGTTCCTTTTCATCTCCATGTTGGAAACAGCACTCAAAATAATTCGGGTCGTAACTAGAACCTGCATTCGATTATAGAGAACAATTGGAACTTGACGTAATTGGATAACAGTAAAAGAATGTTTTAATAGTTCACGTTCTAGATCGAGCTTTTAAATGTATTTATATAAAAGATATAAAACCAGTGGATGGTGCGACATCGTGTAGGAATTATTATTCGATTATGTAAATACGGAAGTCGGAAATATCGCGCTGGCGCAGATGTTCCTTCAATTAGGCACCGCAAAAACTTCGGGCTCTACTTTTGTAACGCTCGATGACGCAACGTCGAGTCAGTACCGTTCTCACGCCTCTGACAAATTACCAAAAGTCTCATCCAATTAATTTGTTATTTTCTGATTACAGCGCTCGCGCGTAGCATGTCTTGACGAGTAGGACAAGCGCTTCGACTGGGTTCTCGGCAGATAAGGGTTCTCCATAATGGCGGGCGGTCAACAGCTTCCGGAGCAGTACACGGTACCACAATACGCGAGGATCTTCCACAGTCTGCCGCATCTGAACGTCTCTTTACATTCGGTCAATAATACGTTCAATCCCCACTCCGAAATCTATTTGGAGGTAGGTTCGCTCGGCACGAATCCGTCAATTCCGACTTCCTTGGTCCCAATTGTCATCCCCGATTGCACTCCCTTCGCCTGCAGCCACTATGGTGTGCGCAAAATCGATCTCATGGATTTAAACAAAGTGCGTCCGATTAATCGGCCGCGCTCGAACGGAGCCTTTAAGTTTCGCGCGGATCGAATTGTACGGAAAATCTAGATTTTATAAGGCCTTTGGTGACAATTTTAAGATAAATATTGCATTCATATCCGGCGACATGTGTATTGATAGTCGTCGAAACGTCTTCAAGAGGATATCAGCACGCTCGACTTATTTCCAATCTGGTCTGGATGTATTTCCGAAGTAAATGTATGCAACTGTTACATTTGATATACAAAATTTCTCTTCGTGCAAGATACCGCGAACGTTCCTTTTTTACGTCGAATCGAATCCCAATCTCCGATTTTTTTAACGCTTTGCGATCTATCTTTGGTCGTTTAAGGATATTTTCCAGCAAGAGATACAAATAACACAGTGTAATATAGTGATAATTTTAACAAAATATTAACAATTTTAGATGACAATTTACCGAATTAAATGAATAATTATACGCGCACTTTTTAAATGATAAATACAGATTGCCGATATATTTATGTTTGTATTTTGACTTATTGTTAGTTTCATGTAAAAATTTGTATTAACATACTGAGAGAAGCTGACCTAATTGAGGCTAAACCATTTATGTGATTATTTTATATATATATATATATATAATCAATGAAAATTTCTTTGAAATTAAAATACGGTTTTTAAAATAAAAAAAGAATATCTTAATTTCAAAGAATTTTCATTGATCCAAAGTAATAATTTGTTTGAATAAGAGCAAAGAAATATTTCTTTGAAATTAAGATTTTTTTTCTCAGTATATATATATATATATATGTATAAGAAAATTTAACATAATTACTCGCAAAAAAGATCTTGCGTTGATTTTGATACTCTTTTCTATTAATTTTTGTAACATAGTGAATCATTAAATTCTTATTATTTCCCAATGTTAAATAAAAATAAAATAATTACTGTGTTGCACTGTTTCTTGTTGGAAAACACCATAAATGTTGCGAAAATGGACATTAGTATGTTAATAGAGTATTATCCGTTCGAATAGTATCCATTAATTCCTGTTAGTACTTTGATCTTAGGACATCAGAATTTTCCATCAGTCATTCCGCGGGATATCCTTTTAACAACCACAAACGCCAATGGCATTTTGGATTTTCGCCTTTAGTCGGTTGTAGATTTGCGTTACCGGGCCGTAAGTGGAGATCTCGTATCGTCAAACGGATAAGAATCCAGAAAGCGAGCATCTGTAACGTAACAAGAAAAGAAGGTGCCGTATGCTCGTACAGAGTGCAAAACCGAAAGGGAAGAAAAAAAGAAACGATTCACATGTCCATGGAAGATAGCGGGATATGGCGAGGACACGGGAAAAAGAAGAGGACAAAAAGAAAGAGAAGAAAGGAGGACGAGAGGTTGGTGAAGAAAAAAAAAGAAGGCCAGAAGAGGGCAGGTGGATACCACGAGCCTGCGCAAGAATCCGGGCCCCATGAGTGTAACTGAAAAGCACAATGTCTGGGAAAGCTCAAACAATGCACAAAGGCTTTCGCATAATGTGCCCGGGGCGACTCACGGCAGCGGGCTTCAACATCTTCGGGAACTACGTCGGACCACGTCGGGCACATCCTGTTCTCCCTCCGTCGTGTTCTCCGTGTGTCCTCACACACTTTCGTTCCCTCTTCTTCCTTTTTCACTCGTCTTCCTCAGCAGTCGAAGTCGGGCGGACTTAGGGTGAGATATAACCACCGGCGAAAGAGGTGGGCCCGAAACTTTGTCTCGCTAACATTCGCTTTCGTCATGCATGCTCGACGGGGTGGATTGGCGAAGCTAAGACCGCCGAGAAATGAGATAAAAGCCTCGAGGGAGGCAGGAAGAGAGCGGTAGAAGTTACGAGACGGCCGTAAGTGCGGCTCGTACGAAGTAAATACGTAAATGCGCCTGAAATAGCGTTGCAATGCGGTTCTTGACGATGCATCACGACGCCGATAATATTGCTGTTTTAGAGTAGGAAGTGAAGATGAGAAAATTTTTGGCACGATACCAATTTTTCGATGTTATTTGTTTGGACGGTCTATTCTTCGAATCTTCGAATTCAAGAAGACACTTGAGAAGATACAAGAAAGCTTTTTCTTTAATTAAATTTCAAATCAGATATTTACTTTCAAAAAACTTTTTACTAGATAGAGAACAAGCAGTTGTTAATTTTATGAAATTTGATGGATAAAATCCGACACTCTAAATTTCTTGCAATAAAATCTTACTCCAAGAAAGTGAAAATTGTCACTCTTTTTCAAGAAGTTAAATATTTTCACTTTTTTTTCAAGGATGGTTGTATTTTCACTCTCTCGGAGTAAAATTTCACTGCAAGAAATTTAGAGTGAATAAATGGATTTTATATTTGGAGATGTCTTTAGATCTATTTAATATAATAATTTTTTTTTATAAGAGTATACGTAAAGTTTACATAAAGTTATAAAGCAGGGAGAAAGTCCATGATCGGATGTAATGTTTACAGAGCCTCGGGATACTGGGAAGTATTCCGGCAGCCTGGTTGATCTTAACTTTACTGGTATTGCTGGTTTATTTGGTAACAAGATGCTGCGACCGGAGGCCGCGCCCCAAGAAGTCGATAACCGCGCTGAAGTGTTCGCTAGCCATCCTAGCGTTACTCTGTAGTGGAGCAGTGGCTGTTGGTCTTTATGGCAATGACGACGTACACAACGGCTTGGTACAACTCATAGCAGCTGCGAAAAACGTCGATGGGATCCTTATGGGCGTCAGAAATCAGGTATTTCCTATTTATTTTTCGCAGTGTTAATATTCTGTTTATCGTAATATATGTAATAAAAAATGTTTATTACATAGTAGTGTATAATGAAAAATTTCTGTAAATATGTGGATTTTAAAAGTAAAGATCGCAAAAAAAGAGAAAAAATATCCTTTAATTTTAATTTAAAAAAATTTTTAGTGTTTAAAAAAATAGAATTTTTTTTAAGTGTACGTATAGATAGACACTGACCTGATTTAGATCATTTAAAACAGTTTAAATAATTAAGTAGCAATAATTAAAAATAATTGTTATATTTATTTAAGTATCAACATTATACATTTCTTACAGACTGATACTATAGAAGCGACTCTGAAGAGAAAAGTGCAGCCGCAACTGACTGCTCTCGGAGACGAATTCGATGCCCCGGTCAGCAATAAAACCATGCTAAGTTGGCTGCTAGCGGCACTTAATGGCATGAAGCAAAATACGAGCATCGCTGTAAATCGAAGTTTTGAAATACGAAAGCCTTTGAGCGGTATTAGTCTTGCCGGCGCCATCGGAATGGGTGAAAAGATCGAACAGTTGCGATGGCCTATCACTATGGCGGTCCTGAGCGCTCTACTTGTCCTCTGCGTGGTTCTGGTGGTCGGTGTTGCACGGCACTCCAGATGTGTTCTCATAACGTATGTTCCTTTGATCGAAATAAGAATAGAAATCTTTCGGCGATATTCCTCATATAGTATTTTGTATCTTTTTTCGCATTTTTATTTTACACATTTGAATAAAACCATTTAAAATCGTAATAAAATTTAAGCAGAGGAATAGATCGTCTTCTGTACATTTATAAATTATTCTGTAAACACATTTATAGTTGCAAAATTATAAAGTCATTCTAATAGATTATCCTTTCAGATTTTCCGTATTCGGCTTGTTTGCGGTTATCGTCTCTTGGCTCATGGCGTCCTTATACTTGGCAACTTCTGTAGCTCTAGGTGATCTCTGTGTCTCACCCGATGGTTACTTGAGCAAAGCCGTACCGTCTACCTTAGCCTCCGAAGTACTGTCTTACTACACACATTGCGAGAATACGCGCAGCAATCCGTTTACGCTGAGATTGCGGGACACGCAACGTGCGGTGGATAACATGAGGCATAATTTGAACACGGTGACTAAATTAGCGCTAGAATTGTTCAAAGACCAGCAACTTCAGCCAAAACTCAGCAGTTTATCTACAGACGTTAATACCATAGACAGACTCATGCCAGGTTTATCCACGTTACTCGACTGTAAACCTCTGCACAAGCAATACGTTCACGCCGCCAAGAGTTTGTGTCACTTGGGATTGTAAGTCGATATTTTCTTATATTTTAATTATAATTCGGAAAAATTAAATAATTGTTTGTATTTTAATTAAAATGATTTTACGCGGAATGTGATATATATGCTTAGAATGCTTCTCTATAATGTGTTCTAGGTATGGATTGAGTTTTATGCTAATAGCCAGTTTAGCTGCAGGTCTCTTATTCACCGTATTGGTTTGGGTGGATTCTCATACGTGGATATATATACGAAAACGGTAAGTACACTAGCGGGAATCATTTAGAAAGAGGAGGGAATTAAGTATAATTTTATTTTTATATTTTGCTATTAATTACGGTGCTACGACAGGCACCGTAGAATCGTTTGCGTTCCTTTCTAAAATTTATGGTGTCTGCTGAAAATTAAGTAACCAATGCATTTGTTCCAGAAGGGATTATCATCAGGTTGACGAGCAAGATCCTTACTTACCACCGTCGGCGGCGTCACAGGCGATAGCAGCAAGGACCCTTCGAGGCCAAGGGTCGTACCCGCCTACAGCCCCTACGCTTAATTCGAATGCTCTTGGCACTCATAATACGATTAAGCAGCCTCTCTTGCTAACGCCGCCCCCACCGTCCTACGCTACTGCGACTGCTCGAGCACGTCAACTGCACGAGAGCATGTTAAAGTTTGTGCATGAGATTTTCAGTTTATTCTCTTTTAATTTGTTTAGCTTAAGGATATCAATTAATATCGCGCTAAACATATTAGATTCAATGGGTCTCCTTTGAATGTTGCTTTATCATACATAGTTTCATCATTATTAAGAATACAATTTTTTATCGATATTTATATATTAGTATATGCTTTTTGACGAATATACGTGATGAAATGTATGCATCATATATAAATAACTGTGCCATTCTTGATTTTATATTTGATGTGTTTAATTATATATTTTAAATATCTGTTTTTGAGACATTAAGCATTTCGAAACAGAATATTATTCTTAGCAAATAACAGTTTTGATTGCTTTATACAATATTATTACGAGAAATAGCATAGCGCGCTTTGTAATCCTATTTTATTAACATAAATATAACATATATAGACAGTTTTGCAGGCGTGATTGAATTTGGATTTATGTTTAGATAAGCTATAAAACGATGCCGGTCATTATGTAAAACAAAGATAATGCTGCAACTTTGTTCGTTCTTCCTCGCCATTTACAGAGGTGGGGGTGTTAACGGGAGCGGAGGGGGCGGGGATCACAAATCGTCTCAGCATAATCAGCAATCAACGGGTGGACGAACTGAGCACCGATCTGGACTCGGAGATCAACCTGGCCAGTACGCGACTCTGAGCAAACAGTGCAAGACGCTAGAATCTAGTGACTTTTACTGAGGGCACGCCCCCGCAGGGCCCGGTAAATGCAAAAATTAATACTCTTACGCGTATGTAACATTCATATTTACATCTGTTGTTATTACATTTCATGGTACAGGTAGAGAACCACCTTGGACGCCCAGCGTGGCTTCCTTCACCGGTACCCTGTCTCATAATTCGCACGGGCCCGCGCATCTTGCCACTTTCCAGGATTCGCGAAAGACACAAACGCTGGATCCGAAGAACCTGGCCAATCTAAAAAGGGGTCCGACTCAGGCCTGGAATCAAAATCGACCGCTTCCACCAAATCCCGCGAGTCAGCAACCTACGTGGGAGTTCGAGTCGCGCTCGCAGACTAATATGAATCAGTTTCGATCGTTGGTGCGGAACAAAGCGCCTAACATTCGCATTCAGGATCAGATGCAAGATCAGGTCAGAACTTTGGATAGAAATTTCTCGCGTAGCCAGTTCAACGGTACCACACCGCAGAACAACACGGTGCCGAACATGTACGGTACATACAATCGAGCGCAGGGAAGGCAGGAGAAGCCGACAGTGGCTACGCTGAGTCAGGTACAGGGTAGTGATCCTAATCTGTATGCTGTAACGGAACTCTAATCGTGGAGAAGGAAGAGAAGATGTGAAATCGTGAGTATTTGCAGAATAGAGGCATCGTTGACAAAGAGAGTTTTGTTTTTTAACAAAATTCAGAACATGCGATTTGGAGTTCCTATAAAATAACAGAGAAAAAGAAAATGACAAACTGATTTCAGAGATCTGCGATAAAAGTGAAAGAAATCAGGGGGGGAGGTGAAAAAAAGATTTTTAGAGAACTTAGGAACTTGTGTGAGACATACTTTATATCCGAGATTTTGTACTTGTATATCATGTACAGTGATTGTGTACGTCCTTCTATGTTATTCTCCCTCTTTGTTATCGCGTTCTTGATTAGACCGCGCGCGAAGTATCCAAGGACAGGCCGGAATGCATACTTAAACGTATGCAATTATATATTGCTTGTTGGCCGACTTGAAAGCTGCATGAACGAACATGCACGAAAGAAACCTTCACACAAAGTTTTACATTGATATATCGTTTACAGAGATACTGCTCGCTTGTTCATTCTAAATTAGCCGTTAATTTCGCGTGTGACGTTTAACCGAGGAGTTAGATATCGCGACTTGAAGGAGATACCAAAAGATGATGAAGAAACTACTGAAATATACGGTTTTTATATACTTTTTACATTTTAACCGAACGAATCTATGTTGAATTTTTCGTGAGAGATATTTAATATACTTTATATGTGTGTGAAAACGTATACATATACATCTAGTTACCGCACGAATGTCTGGTGATTTTTACGAGACTCTTTGGCAGAATTCGATTGATTATAAATCACGCTCGATACTGCCAATGCTCAGGCGAATATACTTTTTAAGTACAAAGACAGTGGTAGCACAGGCGTTATGGGTTTCAGTTTTTATGTGCAAACGAAAAAGAGTTGAAAAGGAAATGGATGTCCAATGTATCGATAAAGGATATTTGGAAACATACTTCCACAGGCGGTATTAGTTAAAAATACTCTTTTTAAAGACAGTAAAAAAAAATTAATCTGTCGCAAAAAAACTAAATCTTATTGTACTTTGTAAGAGTCGACAATGAATTTTTTGCGGAGCGCAGTCTTCCTGAGACCTTCTGTAACATCAGAGATATACCGAGTATATCTGGCAAAAAGAATATCTGGCGATTATTCGGTACTCGTCAAATCAAATCCAAGTGCCGGAGAAGTAAATATTGTGCCTGAATAATAGCCGATTGGACAAGTGTTGTTTACTATTACAAGTATCAACGAATGTTCGGTTGGATATTGGCAATTCTTTTTCAATTGCCACGGATGTCTGTCTCCGATAATATTCGGTACATCTCTCTTTCTCTTTATAATTGATTACTATCTAAAAGTTTGTAAGAGTTGGTAGAGATTTTCAACAATGATTGCAAATGACTTTGTACTGGCATCCGCATATAATTCAGTAAGTTTGTATATAAAACAATAACACTTAAGATTATTGAGTAAACGTGAAAAGTGTGATAAAACCGAATCTAGATGTTATTACGGATTTTACGTGAAAGCATTTTGCCATTTTTTTTGGTTGACGATTTGACCACGACTTTCGATTGCGGAAAGGGAAATCGTGCCATTCCAGGAATATATGCATTTAACGCAAACTACTTTCCAGGATTTTCTTAGGGCTTGTGTTTAGTCGAGTAAAAATCAATTATATAATCGCAATACCGAGCATCTTAAGAGGAGCGTGAATAGCAAAAGAATTTAATCCAATGTAAATAATTGTAATATTTATTACAGAGCGATAACTCGTAGACTAGTAGCATATAGTTTAGTTAAATGCTAATTTAAGTTTCGACGATAAATATATAAATGTGCGCACACGGCCACGTGCGCGTAATAGCAAATAAACGAATATCGTTTTGTTTACTTTGGAGATGAAGAAGTATCCTAGTCAGTATATAAAGTTTGTGTACATTCATTAATAAGATCTCTTGCCAAATTTTTAACCCGGCTCAATTTGAAGAAAACGAAAAAAAAAATAAGACACGTAAAGAGGAATCTTTTTTCTCAAAGAATATTTGTATCGTCACTATTAATACGTACGAAAGCTATATTAGTGCGTCATTGCCCCTCGATACATGTTCTAGATTTTAAGAGAAAAATTGCTGATCGAGAAAGTTTACAAGTATATAATCCAACTTCAGTGTTTTAGTACAGATATGCGTTGTATCCATAATATGTAACTATTTGTTGTCTCGATTATTTTTCTTATTTTGTAAGTATTTTTGCTTTCCATTTTCGTTTTTTGATCCGTCACGGTATCAATTTACGATAGACTTTAATCTACGGTTCAATTTAAACGGAAAAATTGACATTTTTTTATTTTTATTTATTTTATACAATTTATAATTTATTTTTTTATACATTGTTTTTCCTTTTTTTAAATAACTCATAAAACACTGGAGATGGACATCTTCAGATACTGTATAACCTTGGTTACTCGAGATTTTACAGTAAAGCGCGCAAAAACGGGATCAACATAGTATTGTTCAGATTAAAGACCTGCAAGTAAACACGTCGTTTGTTAGTCGGTGAGAAAATTGTACTAAAATATTTCTCTGCTAGAAGACATTTGACTTGCGCTCAGTGATCCGGACAAAATTGACGACGAGACTTACAGGCGATCGAGGAACCCGTTTAACACGTATTTTAAAATAATCTAGAAAACGTTGTTAAACTCTTAATATGAGAATTTGTAATTTAGATGATTGTTAACAGAACCTTTATTGTAATCGTTTGTCAATTTTTATAGTAGAATCGAGAGTCTGAGGCACATTGCACATCAGTTTTTCTAACGAATAAAGCAGCATTTAAGTTATTCATCATTTTTATACGGTAAACGTAATGTGGTATAAAAGAAGGCGAGAGCATCTGCGCAACAAACACGAACAAAAGAGGAAAGGAGATCAGGATGATTGAGAGAAAAAGAGAATATGTGAGCGAGTGTATACGTCTATTATATACATATATGTGTATGCGTGAGAGAGGAAGAGAGAGAAAGAACGGAAACTCGTTATTTTCAGAGGTAATGGGAGTGATGTAATGATATACGACATTAAGGAACTCATTCGAATCGGAGCATTTTCTTGGCCTACGACAATTTTTCATCGTAGAAAAAAAAGGAAGATATAGTTAATAAACGAAAAATCAAAAAAGATTTCGCAGAATTTGATTAAATATTATACATACATCGACAGATACGGATATATGACAGAAAGAAAAAGGGAAGGAACACGGGAGACCTAAGCTTTTGTGCACCCTTTAAGACTGATACTGGATACGTCGAAGAATCCAGGGCTCTAATGTTTTTTCCGTATATTCGTATATTGCATAAGTATATAATATTTTACACGTGTTCGGTATAGGATGTGATGGAACGTTCATTTCTGTCATAGGTCTTTGTGTGTCTATCTTCTGTTCGATATTTTCTCAATTTTATTCCTGACGTATCTCTCGCTACATCTATTAGTGAAAGTATACAGATAGTATGTAAATACTATCTTCTCTTTTTTGCGTATTTCTCTCTCACTGTGCGAAAGAGATTTATTTACAAAGTATATGTAGAGGCTACTCGACTATACTCCAGAGAACTTACGTAAGTTATAACGTTCTATTGCGTCTTTCTTTATATATGCGGTTATGCGAATTTTGATGTAATATAAAGAGACTTATCTCGGAGATATGTAGGAGACGAACGAAGAACGAACGAAGCTCGTTAATCGATACCACTTTTTGTATATTACGATTGTGTCTAATTGCCATATTCCGAATTTAATTCCTCCTATTGTAACGGAACATGAATATTATAAAAAGAGAAATAAAAACATAAGATCCATAATTATTGTATTAGTATTATATCGCCGTATCTTATCTATTACGTAATGTGTCGCGAGAAGATTTCGATTCATATTTTATATTATTTATTCATTAGCAATGCTTTATTACAAGTTTGGTACATAAATATACATACGGCTTGATTTATTTGCATCTTCGATATTTTTCAACAATTTATGAATAATCTCCTAATGCAGTATAATTTATTTATTGATCTTGATCACTGAAATATTTCCCTGGTGTTATCACCAATTACATAATACAAGAGCAACAATACGGACTTTTTTCGACGGGTGAATATATATAATATATATAAGTTTCTTTGGCAAGTTGTTACATCTTTCCAATATCAGAACGTTTTTTTCTATTATATATTTTCATTCAAGTATCTTCAAAATCTCCTTCATAAAAGGTAAAATGTACATATAGCTTATTTTTAATGGATAAAGTAAACGTATTATATAGGTTCTTATTACTTTACTTGCAATATTGTGCTTAATGAAGACATAAAACTTAACGAATGTGAACTATCAATTTGAAAATTAGCAAGCAATTTAAAAGGAGCAAAAATCCGCGAATAAAGAATAACTCCTTTTAATGGCGAGAAAACTAAATATATATCTTAACAACTAGCTAGCGAGCTAGTAGTTAAAGTGTATAATATTATATAAAGAAAAACTACTATTTAACAATAAATAATTTTCTTGCATGTATTCTTCTATAGATTAGCTATCGAATTGGTATTAATAAAATATGAGAAAAAGAGAAAATTATGTTATTCTGGCCATTGTGCCCACAAGAGGTATTTCAGTAAAACTTATGAATTTATTATAAGAGCGAGGCTGCTATGTGGTATCTAGTAAGTACATGGACCACCCCATGATTAAGTCATGCTCGCTTAATAACACGAATAATAAAGAAAGTTTACGAAATTTGCGGAAAATGTTTGCGAAGGTATTATTTATATACGTAAAAGCAAGAAATATCTTCGGCGAGAAACAGCCAGTCAGAAGTATCAGTAGCAGGATAAAATTAAACCGTTACACGCATCTCGTTCTATTTAACCCAATCGATAAGTTATACAAGTTACGGTTTAATATTTCGCTAAAGACTGCACCTCCTAGAGGGAACGTTTTAGCGTTTCAGAAAGCATTTTTATTCCAAGTTTAACAACTTGAAACGATGTGTCGTTGATTTATCGAAAGTAGTACAATGTTTACTACGACTTCGTTTGCGTGCATTCTTCCTTTACTTGCAGCTGGGAACTGACATTGCTTATTAAAGGTACATTCTTACCACTTTGCAGGCTAGAATGACTCGACGATCGACTGTGGCTTTGACTGTTAGCACCAACTGGCGTTTGCACTAAAGGCTGAGGCGGAGTTCTGGCGCCAGAACCATTACTGTTTGTGAAATTAGGTTGCAGCTGCATGTGGTACTTGTAGATATTTTCCGTACTCTCTACGACACCTGTTTTAATAAATATTGTTTAAAATAATCTTATTACGATTATCGTAAACATTTCCATCCTTCAGGAAAATATGATTATGATAAATAAATGCTTATTGTATCGAAACTATAATTACCAGCTTGCAAGTTTAGACTGCGGCCGCGGACACCTGTTTCCTTCGAAATGGGACTCCACCAATTGACGAAAGTTCCTACTACGGGAACATGCCTGAGAATACCCTCCTGCCATAGTTTCTCTGCGTTTTCCCTCTCTAGATCTGTTTGCGCCGTTTCGATACCTCTCTTAACTACTTCGGAGATAGTATCCATCATTTTAGAACTAGCTTCCACTTCCTGGCCAACTTGTAAGACTAAAGACAACAATTCAGCCACATCTGGAAATAATATCATTCGATGAAAGAGATTCCATATATATGGAATGATAATGTTGCTGAAAATGTGTTTACTTGCCTGTATCTTGTGTTACCATGCCAAATCGCACGCAAGCTAAACCATCCGCGCCTTCCCCGAGGGAAAATGCGGCATCCGTGCCGCGCAAAGTTTCGACCAATTGTGTATTCAGTTTATTCAATTCTTCTTTTGCCTGATCAGTCATAACGTGAATCCAGGTAGGTGGAGCATAACGCACACCTCCTAGACCAGCCCAACCTGGCATTTCCACTAAATGTAAAGAATCATTTTCTGAGACTAAACGTAAAAAGGTGTCTTTATGTTCCACTGTTGCCAGCAATATTTCCTGTTGAACGAAATTATGATTGTATTATTAACAAGTTTACGATTACCATTAAAGATAATTGCGACTATGCGTCATATCCCTCCATGCTTTTAATGTTAAATGCAAGAAAAAAATTTACTAGATAAAATTACTCATAAAAAAAGAGATCAATGAATCATAACGATTATTGTTTCATGCCTGATAGGAATGTGGATTAATGTGATTCAAAATGTCCTTACTATTTGTTGTTCAAGGAAAGTTACTAAATTGTCTATATCTTCGCTTGTGGGCGGTTGATCAGGATTCTCTAATGGGCAAATGCGAATCGCGATACCGCACTGTTCTATATCACAAAGTTCTATTTGTATATTGTCAATATCCCTCTGAAGAATTTGTCCCAACCAGGAATTCAACTTATCGTAATAAGGCAGCACGCGATCCGTGATTTGAAGATCCCTATTCGAAGATACGAATTGGAAAACTAATGCGTTGGCTACTACTTCAAATAATTGTAAATTATTCACGGGATTTGCTAAATATTCACTTAAGGTGTAGGACTCCGTTTCGCTGCCAGGCGGTTGACTCTGAAAGAAGATGAATGATAAATTTTTGACAATCAACGGGACGCTATTTTGGAATATGCACTCTCTTATAAAAACCCACCACTATTCTAATACAAGAGAACCCTTTAATTTTATTATACAACTCTTCCACAGCCAAGAAACATCTTTTAAATCTACTATGTACACCGTCTCGACCCAAAGCCTGTAAAACAGTCCACAAAGGCAAAGTCGGTAATCGTCTCGACAAGGAATCCGCCATCAATCCTGAAACTAACGATAGAGTAGTATCTCTCGGAGTGGGCCTTCCTCCTTTAATATCTGCTAATCTGTACAAAGTCTGTAAGTAAAAATTAAGGAAAATCGGAGCAATGACTGCTTAATATATAGAACAGATAATTAAATATCAAAGAAATATATAACTAAGTCATATAGCAACTATATAAAGTATAATGAGAGATATACAATATCTCTTAGAAATCTTAAAAGTATTCTAATATTTTAAATTACAATTATTATATTTACATTATAATTATTCTGTTAAATTAAAGAAAAACGTGAAAGGATACGACCACTGGTAGCGATGGTATACCGAGCCATGTTCCGAGCGGTAATGTAATGCTGTCCGCTATTTTCGACGGCTGTAATATGAAGAGAAAAATTCTCCAAAAGTGTTTGATTGTTAAAAATCTTCAAACTTTACTAACAATAAACTATGCAAATATTTACCAAATCCTTCGCTGAATTGTTCAGCGCCAGCGCAGCTAGCGAATGCCCTCTGAGATGCAGCCAGACATTATATTTGTCACATATTGCTCGTAATCGCGTGATATTGTCGCAATGGCCCGTTAGTACCGAACCGGCTTCGGCTAGGACTAGCAATGGCGTTACATTATTTGATTGAGTGTCTTCTGCTAAGCGTCGTTCCAACGCTGAGACATCCATAGTATGCCTCGAACCGAACATAGTGTTATGCGGGATTGGTCTTATGCAATGAAGCGGTAAGGAAAGCTGCAAAAGTACAACAAATCTTTAACGTGTTGTATACGTTCAATCGGTGTTTCTTCAGAGAGATTCTTTCTTTAAACAACTTTCTTTGTTTACAAAGAATTAGTATTTATAAATTTTCTAGTGTTATAACGTAATATTCAAGCTTATAAATTGAATTGAATTTTTATACTCGGCTCTAACATTTAAGAGGAAGGATCAAGGAATACTACCTGTCTGCACAGATGCTGAACGACACCCATGGGTGCAGCGACGGAGCTGTAAATTAAAGGAAGTTGAGACACTAGGGCGGTGAAGCCCTCCTCCATGTAACGTGGGTATTTTCGATGTAGAGCGAGTCGAGTCACCCTGACCAGCCCCTCGAGATGATCTTCGTGGAAGGAGGACGCACAGTCCACGAAACGGAAGATGTGACTGAGCCATCTCGTCGTGTCGGCCGCGAGACGACCCGCGAGCTTCTGCGCGTGTGGCTTCGGTAGCGCTACCGCGTAAGCCGAAACGGTGTGCGTGATTAAGGCCAATTTCGCCGCTTCGCTTAGAGCTGGCAAAGGGGTGATCTGACTGATAGGTGAATCCGTGAATCCTGTCTCGACTGGATGCGGAGCATCCTCGTAAACTACCAAATCCTAAACAAAAATCTCTGGTGAGGCTATGTTTTTAGCTTCTTATAATTGATTCCTTTTTTTTTGCATAATACAATACAAGATATATATTTAAAAAATAATCTAATAACGAATTTGGTCACACTTGCATAATACTAAATTATTGTGAATATTAAAAGCTGTAAATATGTGTGTAAAAACATATAACTATTTTAAACGATTAAGTATACAATAATGATATTGTCATATTAATTAACAGGATATACATATATTATTTCAGTCAAAGTTAATTATATTATGCTACTGCATTTGGACAGTTTATATAAAGCAGCCTTTAATGTGCTAAACTAGTGCAAGTGACCTAATTCACCATAATAAAGAGGAAATATTTTTTGTAATTAATTTATCTCATTTAATGTGAAATAATTTATGTCAACGTGTGACTAAGGGAACATGATTTAATGCACATTAGCATAATAATATTTAGTTTAAATCGTAATAGAAACACACATTTTTCAATGTTAAAAGAACATATGGTTTTTTGAGACCTACTAAAGTTTATTATTAGTTTTATTTTTTAAAAGAATTTTTTAAGGTCAGAATTGTGAAAAATAAAATTACAAAACACATAATTATTCAAATAATTACTATTTAAAAATTAGGAAATCTCTGGATCATCGAGACTCATGTTCCAGTTAAGGATAAAAAAAATTTTCAATAAAAAATATCAGAGAAAATTAACCAAAGAAGAAAATGCATACATTTTTTCAGAATTATATATGCTGCAGTAACTCGGATTATATAATTTCTATTTCCTATTTTTAGAGATGAACGAGAAGAACGAATTTATTTCGAATTTGTGATTATACAAATCAAGGTCCTCTATCTTTGACCCTCTCTGTTTCCTAAATTATTTTAGATTCAAACAGCTTCTAGCTTTACAAAAATCAAGTAAAATATCAACCTTTACTCCTTAAGACAGTTTAAAAATAAATTTCTATTTGTTACAACTTCACAATCACGATTTGAAAAGTAAAGAAAAAAAACAAAAAAAGGAAAACAATAATAAATAGAAGAAAAAAAATAAAAAAGATAAAAAGCAATAATAAACCGTGACGCAAAAACTACAATGGGAGGAAGTGATGACAAATAAAAAATTCGAATTTACGACGTTTCTCAGTAGACACACGTGAGTTGTATGTGTATACAAACAACGAAAAACGATACTAAAAACAGCTCCCACGTGACGTGTAATTATCGTTGCAGTCGCGCTATCAGGAGTGACCAACGAGCGACGCGTAATCAGGTTGGCCGTGCTCCAATCGCGCGCGCCGGTTTCCGCTGACCGAACGTAGGCGCGTAAACGCGGCCACCACACCTGTATCAACACCAATATTTCGTCCGGTTTCTTTGGCTGCGTCAGGAATCCTGAGGGGTTGTTCCACGTGGTGCCGCCGCCGTCGGCCGCCCGTTCCACCGCCCGCTCCAACCGCGCGATCACCTGCGACGCCTGGAACTGCAACGCACCCACCTCGCCCGTCGTCGTACTCGGCGAACCATCGCCACCGTCGTCGCAGTCACCGGTGCCACCGACCTGTCAAAATCGAAGAAACACTCACTGGGTTAACCTTACGAGCGCCGTTGTCGCAAGACACGACGCGCGATCGCGATCACTCACGTCGCCGATCGTCGGGATTCGCTAAACCCGTTAATCGTTGCACGAGTACGCACCTCCGATATGTTTTGCGCTATACTTTCCATCGTCGCGTTATCGTTTGTGTCAGCCTCCTCGGCCATCGTGGCAGTAGTCGTGGCCAACAGTAGCGTCCCGTCGCGCCACCGACGTTGGCTCGATTTGGGTTCCGGTTAACGATCGATCGACCGCATATTTGAATATGGGAATTTTATCCCGACACTCCCACACAGCTAAGATGAATGTAGAGCATAGTGGAATAAAATTGTCTAGAATTTTTGCGAAATTTATCAAGAATTACAGATGCGAGAAGAAACGGGGCCCGATGAACGTGTGAGACGGTACTTGCTTTATCGATATATGGCCGCCGCAGCGCCATTCGTTCAATTCGCGAATATCATTATATACGAATATCATTCGAGAATACTTTTTTGCGTTTAACTGCGTTCCTTTTTTATCGCAGAAAAAGTAAGTTTGCACATTCGAACGATCAACGTTTTAAATTTCGCTTATTAAACACATTTCGATTTAAATATCAGATGTAGTTTAAAATTTATCCCTACATCTTAATCGCTTATCTATTATCGAATATTTGTTCCGCACAGATAATCGCGATAAAGTATCTAAAATTAGCAAGGATTGGTAACGTTGCAAAAAATAATACTGTATGATATATGTATACATATATGGATATAATATACATACAGCATATATCAATTATTTCTCTATATTGTGCAACATTTTATATTTAATACAGTATTTTTTAGACAAGGTATTGCACAATATAGAGAAATATGAAAAAATTTCATTAACGGCAAAATATGCAATAAAAGAACATAATTTTTAATAATAGTTAAACAGTAGAAGTAGAGGAAGGTGTGTTGTGAGTGAATGTAATTTTTATTATAACATTATATTTACGTAACAATATGTATATTCACATGTACGATTTATACAATTGTAATTGTAGCACCGACCTTAGTAAGAGCATCTCGCAATTTCTCGGCTTCTTCTTTTGATATATCTGCTCTCACTATTGCAGGTGCGCTTTCAACGAACTTTTTGGCCTATTTATACAAGATAATTTTTGTATAATAATACTATCATTTTTATTATTTTTATTATTTTCAAAGATTTATGATTCAATACCTGAACAAGATTCATGTCTGACATCAAGTTCTTCACTTCTTTGATTAGCGGTACCTTCTGTTTCTCATCAAACGCCATTAACTTAACAGTGAACTCCGTTTGTACTTGCTTTTGTTCTACTTCTTCTTCCTCCTAAAAAAAAATTACCATTGTTTGCTTAAACTCTATTTAAAAGACTTGACACATGATAAAAAAATCCAATGCTATTCTCTACCACTTATTTTTTAATTCTCTAGAACTGATAGTGGATTTATTAAATCCACTGAATTTAAAATTTGTTTGTAAACAATGTTAAACAATTTAATTTCTTTTATGTTACATCTATAAATTTTTTATTAAAATATACTTAGTATTTACTTTTTATACAAATTATGTCATTTGATTTTTTGAAATTAATTAGTGCCTTTTAATTAACACAAATAAATGGATCTTACAGATCTAGTGTTAGTAACTGTGTTACAGAGTTTGGCATCAGCTCCTAATCCAATTAAGTAAAACCTTCCTTTTTTTAAATTCTATTCCATATTCTATAGAACAAGACTCATACAAGAGCACGTATACAAAATATTATGACAATTACCGAAGCCTGAGCTGCAGCAACAAATCCTCCAACAGGCATAACAGGTGCATCTGGTAGATTCAATCGTTTTTTTAATAACTCGCTAAGCTTTGCTACTTCTATCAGATTGAGAGCGATAATGTCATTGGCTATTTTGTCAATTTTCAGATGTATCGGGTTCTTATCAGACGGTGAAGGTGGTGAAGGTGATGAAGGTGGTGATGATGTTGAAGGTGGTGGTGGTGATGGTGGTGGTGGTGCTGCTACTTCTGTCGCTGCCGCTGCGCTCGATTCCGTTTGTCGGACAACACTATATACAATAAATACAACATATGAAATATATAAAAAAAAGCTAAAAACATTACTGCAAGTAATTTTGACAGAATTAATCTTTTTAAACTAATCGGAGTTTAATCAAAGTTTGTTTGGTCCTCATAATAAGATAATAGGTGAAAATAACGAGATAAATTTTAGGTTATGTAACCGTCTCGTTCACGACGATTTCAATCTCACCATTTGTGAAATCGACGGAATTGAGGAAGGCTCTGTCGAGATACCAGGCGAATTGTGTTAATCATGTCGAATCAGTTGCAAATCAGTTGCAAATGTGTTCTTGTAAAAATGTAAGGTAGAATCGGTAGAATCAATTCGTCGCTGCTGTCCGGCGCGACAACTCAAGACGATTCTAGGGACTTGCTGTCGATTTCGAAGGAACTAGAACTTTATGGTAGTCGTTCGAGATTACTAGATTTCAAGCTCAATAAAATTACGTGGCCATTTTATTGATCGGATAAAAATTCAGGCGATTTTGGATATCTTTGATTAATTTTTGTAATAATTAGTTTAGTATGTACACTATTTTATTAAGTAATAAAACTATTGAATTAATTAATAAAATTATTAAATTAATTAGTAGAATTATGTTTGATGTATTGAGAAAAATGATTTAAAACAATGAGAATTGTAGATATATATATAT
>NW_017257338.1:2641260-2674124 GCF_001594055.1 Mycetomoellerius zeteki
TCTGTTTAAAGCGTAAATATTAATATATGTGTTTTATGGCTGGAGAACTTCCTTAAACAATTCTAGTTCATTTCTATACTAATATAGATTAACTTTTATCTCGGGTTAATTTATTCTTTATCTTATTTAATTCTTAGGACTAGAAGAAGATAAAAAGTTAAACCGAAATTAAAATTAATCTACATTGGATAAAAATGGACATTCGCCGATCGAGTTAACTGCTGACTATGCTTAGTTATATGGAACAGAAAATATCAGAAAGTAGTTTGAGACGGTCATGAATGTCATGATCGCTGTTATTGATATATTTTTACCAAATATATTTCTATTAGAGTACAAATTTAAAAAATATTACTTTTTATTGAAATATATATATAACTTAATTGATCCAGATGGTCAAAAAGTTTGAAAAAATTCAGGAATTCCTCTATGTTGAATTTTGTAGGTGGAATCATTCGGGGTAAACGCATGTACTAGATAAGTGTGCGTATTGTCTGTATCTTAACGGGAAAGGGAGAATCATGTGGGGGAGGATGATTCCATCATGCATGGGGAGGATAGGAATTGCTTACTGTTAGCCGGTTAGTGGCGCTTGGATGCCAGCAAAAAGTAAATGACAACTGGAACTCTATGCGCAATAATAAAACAAATATACGCGTATAGTTATAAAATAACACCGATAGATTTTTAGTTGCTGGAAGTGTGTCACGCCCCAAATTAAAGAAGAAAAAAAAGGTGAGTACATGTTTTATACGTAGCATTGTAATATAATGGCGTTTTCGGCTCGACAGTGTTTGCAGCACTAACCTGGGTTGAATTAATGACGTTTCATGCTCCCTTATTGATAGAGCGAGTAACGTGAACAAATGGCAAAGCATTTTCCAACCCAGTGCAAACCCGGTCAGGCCAAAAACGCTGTCATATTGCGTAACAATATTTGAGGCTCTCTCGGCTGTTGTTAATACTGAGATTTATGGCGTCTCGGCCCGACCGGGTTCGCAGTAACCTGAGTTGAATTAATGACGTATCGTGCTCTCTTATTGGTAGAGCGTGTAACGTCAACCAATAGCAAAGCGCTTTCCAACCCAGGGTATCGATCGTGTAATTTTTTCCCTTATAGGGCGGAAACGTAAAAAGTGAAAATTTTTTGTATATAAGTACGTGTGCGTATGTACATACATAAGTTGCTTTCCATTTATACATAAGTGAAACTGAGTCTGAACTAGCCTGAACTAGTCTGAACTAGTCTGAACTAGTCTGAAGTGAGCTGAATATTTCGTACTCAGATTAATGACGTCATTGCTTGCTTATTTTGATAAAAATTTATCACATGAACACAGCCTCATTGTCTCACTTTTAAAGCGAGTTTACGAGTCCGATTCAGTCCGAGATTCGCTAAAGAACACGATTTCAATCTTGTGCAAAATTGTAGGTAAAAACTCAGTTGAATCTCATTTGTCAGAATGCAATAGGAACGCGCATTCAACTGAGTTATGACGTCACAAGTGAGGATTATCTGAGAATTGGCGTAAATGGAAAGCAACTATTTATACATAAAAATTTTCACTTTTCACGTTTCCGCTCTAAAGAAAGAGTTATATAAAAACATTGACTTTGAGTAAAGTGTACGCACGCGTATACTTAGCTGCATAAATTAACCTCAGTACTAATGATAATCAACATAACCTCAAACACATGCGCACATTTACCTTCAAAACTTTTAAATGATATTGATTCTGATTTTTTATATTTTAAGATATAATCTAGGAAGATGTCTAGAGACTATGAAAAACATACAAAGAGAAAACCCGTTACTCAAGATCAATTGGATGCAGCAATGAAATTGCTTGAAAAAGGACTTACCAAAAGAAAAGCAGCTGAGCAGATTGGCATCAGTGAATTTGTATTGGGAAAAAGATTGAAGATTCCATGTGCATCATCTTTTCAAGGACGTTTCAAGTCTACATTTGATGTTGCTCAGGAGAAACAATTCGTCCATTATTGTAAGAAGATGGACAACTTATTTTTTGGTGTGACCTTTAATGACACTCGCAGGCTGGCTTTTGAGTTTGCTGAATCAAACAAAATATCTCATCCTTTCGACTCTGCAATAAAAATGGCTGGTCGCAACTGGCTAGACCGTTTTCTTACTCGACATAAGAAGTTACACATTGATCGTCAATCCACATCTGTTAGTTTAGCAAGAGCAACAGGATTCAACAAAATTCAAGTTGACAAATTCTACAAAAATCTTGATGAATTAAATGAGAAATACAAATTTAAACCTAACCGTATCTATAATATGGATGAAATCGACATGAGTACATTTTCAAAACAAATTCCAAAAGTCACACCAAGTAAGAAGAAAAAAGTTCCCCAAAAAAATTCAAAAGTCGTATCAAGTAAGAAGAAAGAAGAAAGTAAGAAGAAAAAAGTTGATGATAAATTAGTATCATCAGAGTCAGATATCACAATCACAGTCATTTGTTGCATGAGTGCATCTGGTCATTTTATTCCTCCTGCTTTCATTTATCCTCGAAAACGCTCTGACACTGAATTACTAGAAGATGGGCCAACTGATTCAGTTTGTATGGTTTCAGACAGTGCTTATATTAACACGAATTTAATTTTAAAGTGGATGCATCACTTCAAAAAATACGCACATCCAACGAAAAACGATCCTGTTCTGCTTATAATTGACAATGACTCTTCACATATTAGTTTGAAGGCTGTTCATTTCGCTCGTGACAATGGAATAATAATGCTTATTCTTCCTCCTCATAGCAGTCATAAAATTCAACCGCTGGATATGTTAATATTCAGTTCTTTAAAAACGATATATGCAATCGAGTGCGACAAATGGATGACACAGCATCCAGATAGAGGAGTGACTGAATATCAAGTGGCCCATCTGTTCAATATTGCTTATAAGCAACTTGCAACAATATCCAATGCTGAATCAGCATTTAAAGTTTCAGGAATTTATCCTTTCAATGATAATCTTTTCAATGAATCTGACTTTGCATCAGTTTCAGTAATTGATCAAGGCAACGATGGACCAACTGCAGAATTGCATCAGAATTTATCTGTAGAATTGCCTCAGAATTCATCCGCAGAATTGCCTCAGAATTCATCCGCAGAGTTGCCTCAGAATTCATCCGCAGAATTGAATCAGAATTCATCCGCAGAGTTGCATCAGAATTTATCCGCAGAATTGAATCAGAATTCATCTACAGAATTGCAGCAGAATTCATCCACAGAATTGCAGCAGAATTTATCCACAGAATTGAAGCAGAATTCATCCACAGAATTGCAGCAGAATTCATCCACAACGATGGCACGATTGCCAGAATTGTATCAGGATTCATCCTCGGAGGATTCATAAAAAAAAGATAATGAATTTATTATAAAAAGATAATTTATTGTAAATAAATCATAACTTCTGGAATTTAATGTAATTGAATTACCTCTCCTTAGAAATACCCAATCCGAATAGTTTCAATCTGTGTTCGTTCCGTAAAATCCTGGAAGAAATCAAACTGAAAAAGAAAATATTTCTCAAATTCAGCCAGTAACCATTGTTGATCTTAGTCCAATTCCTCGAGCAATTGAACGACAACAAAGTAGACGAAAAGCAGAAAAGTCAGAAGTGATAAATTCGAGTCTTTTTAAGGTCCAACTAGAAGATAATTCTTACAGATTAGATAAATGGTGGGGATTAACCAATCAGAAGAATTTTGTTAGAATACGAATTCTAATTTATTTTTTTTATCTCAAAAATGTTAGAGCTTTTTTTCTGCCGATTTATCCCATTTGTCATAAAAAATTTCAAATCTAAAAAAATCAATGACCAGTTTCTTTTTTCGTAAAAAAAGGTGGTCTTTCTTATTCTTAGGCCCGCCCCTGATTGAATAAAAAGATAATGTATAGTCCTAAAAGATAAGTTTTCGTGTCCATTAAACATATACTAAGTTATATCAAAATAACTCGAACGGTTTTTGAAATTTTTGAAAAAAAAACGGAATTTTTTTCCAACTTTGACATCTTAATTGTATCCTTAGAAAGCCGTTTTCGACAAATCATCATATGAAGTTTTAGTTTTGAATTTGTGTGAGCAATCACCCCTTAAAATATTTTAGCGTACTTAGGATACAATCTGTACAATACAATGTCATGCTAATCATGCTAACTTCGCAGAGATATCAAAGGATTTGTGAAGTTAGCACATATCATTCTATTGATGTAAGGAAAACAACCACAGTACCAGCACTGTCCATATTTCTATAACATAAAAAAAGGAGTTTTGCATTTTTTTATATTAAAAATGGATTTTTTTTTAATTTAACGAGCGCAACTATTTTGAATGTAATTAAACATCCTCTTGATAAACAGCATAAATAAATTTTCCGAATGATGCTTCTTAAAAATACAGAAGAGAATAACGTTTAAAACGGAAACCTTTTTCTATTTTTATTTTAAACAATCTATCTATGATGACTACGTAGTCCATTTAATAATAAATAATATAATTAATAAATAAATTACTAAAAATAATTAATAATTTTTTTATATGCGACTTGAATGTAGATACGATTGTAAATTCGGACCGTGTGATTGTTTCTGTTTTCTCGCCGATAAATGGATAAAGTCGAGTTGTAACAAAGGGAGGCATGTCCGTTTCAATCTTAACACCTATAAACAATTTGGAAAACGCTCATGATTATTCGTTCTGTTTATCGGTTCCTCCCCAACGTATCGTGTTATGCCGAGATTGGCAATTCACTCGACTGTTTGGATATTGACGCTGCTCTTTTGCCTCGCCGTGACTGAAAATAAAACGTATCCAGGTATCTGTCGTCACAGTTCGTACAACTTTTTTATCTGTTCTTCCGAATGCTTCTGCAAATGCTTGCAAAGGCAACAAATGTTATTGGAACGAAAATGTTATTTATCATTAGATAAATAACTTTTTAGACGCTAAACTGATCGATTCCATTCTTTGTAAATTTCTGAATTTTAGAATCACATGATTATAAGTTTATGATTTTATCGATTTTCTTTATTCTCTACTTCATAAATTTAAGTTAAAATTGGCTTTAAAAGATTTGGCTTCTGAAAAGTTTAAATAATGAAAAAGTCATACAACAACGATGATGGTTATAAGCTCAATAAAATTGATGCTCAATCCTCTGCATTTTTTCTAGAAGAAAATGTTTACTTTTTAGATTTTCGAGAGGACAAACTGGCGCATAATTCCTCCGTAAGTTTTTGGAAGAGAAGACCATTTTGCGGAAATAAATCTCTCGAAATTATCAGATCAAAATTTCCGAACGAGACCTTGCGATTTCGAGCAGCAGGAGGTATAAATCTTGAAGGATACAAAAACGCCAGTTTAAATACAAGAACTTTGATGGATTTTAACGGTCCAGTTATAATAGAGGATCTCGATGACATGAACGATCAGAATCTCGTGAACCACATTCGCATCAAGAGAAACGAGCCGATTGTTCATCGTCGATCGAGTTCCGTGAATTTGCTTCCACGAAATTCCCAGCGCAGGACCGATGAGACAAGCATATTTAGCGACTCGACATTAAAAGGATCACGTTCGAAGTACGAGAACCAATCTGATACCATCATGGATACGACATACATAGTCCCGCAATCACGATACAAACGAGGAGTCCTGTCAGAAAACGGCCATCGTAGAAAACGCGTAAAGGGAAATATTGGGCATTCTAAACATAACGTCGAAACGAAAAACAAAAATAAGAAACACAATGCTTTGAAGTCTCCCAATCAGCTTGTCACGAAAAAAACGAAAAATCCAAATTCGAGTATGTTCTCGTTAATCTTTCGTTTCGAATATATCAGAGATTATATTCATTTTGCTAAATATGGTCATTTAATTCCTAACGTATGTTATAAGAGTAATATTTTTACAAATCAAATAAAACTCAGAATTAGACGCTCAGTATTAAGAAGAAAGAGGTTGCTTACCTAGATTCTTTATTTGTAATCTGGAAATCAGATTTAAAATAAATGTAATCCTTAGATATAAACGAAGAGTTATATTTTTATAATTACAAAATCTTAAATATATTTCAAATCATATATAAAAAATTATGGAAGTATTTAAAAGTTAAATATATTAAAAATTATATAAAAAAATGAAATCCTTATAAAGAAAGTATTTAAAACTAAAGATGTACTTTTAATTTATAGAATGTGATAGACAGAACATAGATAGCATGCATTATCGCGAATATATTAAATATTATACAAAATCAAATCTGAATTTTTAGTTTCTCAAAACGAATTCTTTTCTATTTATCTCATTTATTTATAGAAAAAAGAAATAAAAATACTCAAGAAATCGGAATACCTACCAAAACAATCGACGAGTCGCGGAAAATAGAGAAAAGGGAATCCGAAAGTAGCGATTTCAACAATATTGACAGTGCTAACGAGCAAACGGAAGCCTTAATTAATCCGAAAGAAGATGCGTCATTAATAAATAATAGAAGTTTGGTAGAACAGCGACAAGAAAACGCCGTAATGTTACCTTTTGTGCACACTGGAAAAGCGGAATTGCATGTTCGTATCGAAAAAATTCCTACGAACAAGTCGTTATTTATCAGTCTTAATAATTGGACGGATCATTCTATCGGGACTAGTCCTTGCTCGATTATGTTACCGAAATACAATACGAGCGATGAAATTCTCCATATTAACCCAAATGTTGCCTCGAATTTTGACTCCGCCGAAAAAACGAAAGCTAATAACGTAATAGTGGAGATTACTTTGAAGAAGCAAGATCTCGGAAACGTGTCTGGTCAGGAAACAAGCGATTCTGAAAATACATCGTTCTATAATACGGAAGCCGAAATGGAAGCTCATCCGGTTAAATCCAACATGCCGAGAATCGAAAACAACCGAAATATAGAAAGAGAAAAGTACGATCACATGAACGAGATGTCTGTGGAATTATCGGACGAGGACGCAAAGTTGCGAGCGAAGAGAAACCAGCAAGTTATGTCCAAGTATTTACGAAACGATAAGAACTTGAAGGAATCGACACGTTTCAAAGGCACTGAAGAAGAAATCGGAGACATGAAAAGTGAAAAGACAAGGTACAGAAGGATTCGAGGTAATCGTGCTGTGAGATCGATCGAAGAAATTAAGGATCTTGCCGAAAAGTTAATCGCCAAGGTAAGAAATTGTTCCGTCAGAAATCTTGCAGATTATATCAGAGTTTAGTGTAGAGATTCTTCGTTTCCAGATAAACGAACTGCAAGTATATGTGAGTAATCGTAGTGAAACTCTATATAACTCTATAAAAGAAAGGGATTCCCATAAAAATGCAGAACGCGCAATCAAGGAAGAACCGAAAATCACCGCAAAGAAGAAAGACATCTCAAGTTCTGCGTCCAAGATTGCCGAGAACACTGACAATCGCCAGCGCTTTGCAAAGGAAGCGATTTTAGCAGGTAAAAGACCATCCCAAATGCGTTCTAACGGTTCGAGATTCGCGCGAGGAGAGTATCGAACGAGGAGGAGATCGCGTCGCAAGTGGGGCAGGTGGATGGACTGGAGCAGCTGTAGCGTCACCTGCGGCAAGGGTCGACAGATCAGGTGGCGGCATTGCCTACAAATTGCCGGCCTGTCCCCCGAGTAAGTTCCTTGGAATATTTTGAAAGATTCCTCCTTCGACAGACGATGATCGGCGATGTTTTGCAGCGTATCAGCGATGTTGTCAGTACCATAATTTTTAAAATATTATGTAAAACAGCAATGTGATTTGACGTGGATACTATAATCTTCCGGTTGTTTAAAATGTATAGAATTATTTATTTATCTAACTGCGCTCTTCATGAATAAGGATTTCGAATCGCTTCTCGATAAGGAACGTTCGCGAAGTATCAAATTCTTTGAAATTCATTTTATTCTGTTCTTTTTTTCTGTATAACAATTTTCGTACAAAGATTTTTATCATTTCGGATCACGTGCTTGTGTTTCACATTACATAGGAACTTTCAAAGTTACAAAAATGCAATTAACAATCGATGACGATTCATCCCGAGAAAATTGTTTGAACGATGAAATTCTTGAAATTCGCAAGTTACAAACGTTATCGTTGTATAAAACTTGATGAACAAAATTTTTTTACAGCCTCGTGAACTTTCCTTCTTTATTAATTATTCATGTATAACACAGTTTGCATTTTGTATAATTGCATAACAAATCGTTTGATGTATATTTCTCATCGTCTCATTATCAAATACATAATATATTATACAGCATTTTAAACAATATCTCCTTCTTCGCCTTCAGTATTCACAAATAACCAGGATTTATTGATTAAAGAGTAAGCAGTTCAATCATATTCAATGTCACTAAGTCACACAAGATACGATTGTCCGCCCCTTGCTAATAATCGTGTTACAAAATGTTAACGAGCGTATATTTTCCGTGCAAGTAGATACGAATCTATACAATGCTTTCTGCTTTTTTTTCCCAATCAAATGGCGCAGGACTTTGCTCTATCAGCAATCCGTACATTTTTGTATGTTATAAAATCTGATATCGTACAATATTTATAAAGTTTTCTACAATACATTTTTTCTTACGTTCGTTTTCTGTGATGCTCCGATTTAAAAAATATTAATAAAATTCAGTCGACTATTTAACATTTTTATCCTATCAATTTAGGCGTAACGTAAGAATCATAGTGTATTGTATGAGCAACGTATAATTCATTAAATATTAATAAGCTAGATAACATACTCTCTATAAGCAATTCTTTGTCAAAGAATATTCAAAAGCAAATATAACATGTTTATGCGGCAAATTTTATCACAATTGGAATATTATTACGTTGTCAGTATAAGTTTTCAATCATCAACAATTTATTTTTAATTTTTTTTTCTGGGCACTTAATGGACAAGATATCCATCAAGATTGCTTTTAAATGCAAGATAAAATGGACGTTTGATAATTAAAAACAATTGTTGATAAAGATTAAGATTTCTAGCGTGCAAATATAATTAGTATCTATTTTTCTTTCATCGAACATATTTTTAGAATGTGTCAATTATCCGACATGTTTATTGAAATAATCTGTAAAATATTCTCATGCATGGCACATTCGTAAATGCTGATTTAAACAAAATGCACCTTATTTAATTTACATTTTGATGTTATGCTGCATCTTACTTTTGACTAAGTGTACAATAAAAAAATGCTACAAAATAATGATACAAGATATAGTATCGAAAGTTGTATAATCGAACATTCGTGAAATGAATTAAGCGAATGAGAAAGACAATGCGAATGTAACGCCTTCAATTATTTAATATTTGACTTATTCAGGAGAACACATCGCGTTACATATACAAATTGATCACATTAATAAAACGCATCTATTCTTCGCGCGTATGTATTCACGCATACATATGAATTTTCTTAACCATGTATCGTTACGTAATTAGTATCAATAGTCACGTATCGTGCGCATTGGCATTCACAATTTTGTCCTAGATTAAAAGGACGCAAATCAGTCAACAATGAAAATTGTAATCTTACCTATCATTCGACTACTTAAATTGTGAATGCTATATTTGATAACTTTGAGCGTTGTTTTAACATCGTCGACTTATCTGCAATTGTAATTATCCGGTAGATCTGATATATGTCAGATTGCAATCAAAGCTTGATGTTCACAGCTATTTGCACATTTTTGGCTTATCATTTAACAAGAAGTCACTTGTGTGGAAGAAGAACCAAGGCGCATATTGTGATATTGTGTGTGTGTGTGTATATATATATATATATATATGGAGTTCATTTCCCTCTTATATATATATAAAACCACAGTGACTTCGTCGCGATCCATGAGATCAGAATACATCACTATTAAAATAGTATATTTCTTGCTTGTTCGACTTGGTTATTCTCATCAGAGGAACAATAAGCTAGTATGTCTATTTGCTGCTCTTCACCTCCGGCTAACACTCGTACATCTCGGTCCACATCAACGCGCATTTTCGTAAGTATTCTTTCCACTTCTTCCATCGCGTCTATGCCCAAATTATCTACTAAAAATAAAAATATACGAAATAAGATGCAATATACCAAATCAGCGCGGTATATTATGATAATAACATAGTATCTTAATAATACTTACCACCCATCGCAATCACATCCGTTGCTATAGTTCTCGCAACGGCTAATCTTACATTAGGTACTCTATCACACGACAAACTTATCAAACATGGTAACATTTCCTTAGAAAACTTCTCTTCCGGGATTGCGTTGTTACGAATTAGGTGGGCACATACAAGCGCATAAGTTTGCCGATGTATCCACTTTTTAGCGTCTAGAACTAGAGTTTCTCGAAGTTCGTGAATAAGGGACATTACCAGAGCATCCTCGTTGGACAAGTAGCACATTATTCGTGTGATCTGAAGGAATTTGAATTCAAGTTTATAGATAAAACAATTATGAATTACAATATATATACGATAGATGCAATTATCTTACCAGTTCAAGAGCGATGGTTCTAACAGCAGCAACTTTATCTACAAGCAGTTGGAAAGACAGCGGCGCGATACTTTGGGCCACATCGCTCGGACTGAACAGACTTACAATCTCGAGCAATTGTGTGGCTAGTTCCTCTCTGAACCTCCAATTCCATTCGTTATCTGTGGCAAGGAAATCGCTCAGTCTTGATAGATATTGACAGCGATCGACGGGTTTGAGTATTTTCAGAAAAGTTGCAAAGTGCTTGAGCACACCTATTCTGACCTCGTCGAGATCTTTAATAAAACCATCGTAAATTGGTACGAGATCAGTAGCAGTGAGTTCTTCGCCTAAAATCATAGCAATCTCATGAATGCTGGATGCTAGAGTACGCCTAACTCTCCAGTGTTTCGCGCTCGACAACAATTGATAAGCCTTCTTCAAGTAATGCCAATTCTCTTTGCCCAGCGTGAGCGCGACTGCAGGAAAACTAAAGGCACAATAATGTGGGATCTCGGCACTCATGAACACGCATTGACCCGGGTCGGCCATTGATACAAAATAATTGATTAATTCTTGAGGTACGATCTCTTGTTTATTATGTTTCGCATTTAAATTCTTACAAGATTCATCACTCTTGCCTATAGAATCTTCGTCATATATATAAAATTTTCTGTCTAGATTACACTCCTCGTACTTTTCTCGTAAAGTTTTTAGAAAATCTTTTCGAACTCGAGGGCGTGTACATCTATCGACTGGAGAGATATACTCGTCATTTTGTTTTTCCATTTGTTTATCGTCATCTTGCTTTTCCTTTTGTTTATCGAAGAATTTGATCATTTCAAAGACGTTTACATTTGAGTCATCGTTTGATTGCTCGTTTATATTTGAATCATCCATATTCGAATTCAGAATAGGACCTGGATTTTTGGAAGAGGAATTCAAAAATGAATCAACTATACTCTGATCCACGAAAGGAATTTCACTTAAGGGAGTAAATGTGATTGTATAGACGTTTACATTTGAATCATCGTTTAATTGTTCGTTTATATTTGAATTATCATTCGAATTCACGACATATCTTTACGATTCATTGCCGATTGCCTTGCGGCGTGAGTAAGTTCATCATCCAGCGGTATATCCGGAGGTATATAATAATATAAAAATGGATTATATTTCTCCGCATCACGTTTTTCTTTCTCTATTTTTAATTGATACGTTATTTCACAAGACTGAAAATAAAAAAAATATAATTTTATATTTGAGTAATTTTAAATGGCATACGCACAATGAATTCATAACAAGCTTATAAGAATTTTTTGATATGAAATTATAACAAAACAAATTTATTTTTAATTAATAATGTTTATGTTTAAAAGGTGAACCATCTGTCATGATTTCTAGAACTATAAAGAAATTTAAAAAAAAAAAATAACTTCTATTGTAGCTTTCATAAAAAATTTTAACAAATGTTAATGTTATGATATATCGTTTTATTTATACATACTTTTGGACAGTCAAGTTCCGCTTTTTGGCAATCATCTTCTTTTACGGAATCATCTTCTTCCGATACTTTAACGTCTTCATGTCTCACGTTCATCATAGGCAGATAAAATGGACTTTTAGTATTATATCTGTATTTGGCATTTGCTATCATATCTTCGTCCATATCTGGTATTTGATTTTTGATCGCGCTCTTCATAGGAAAGATTCCTTCGTATGAGTAACATATACTGCGCAAACATGCATTCAAGTTAGATTAACATGAATTTAAATTGCAATGGCAATAGAAAAGTATGCCGTTGTATACCTGGGATGATTATCCTGCTTACTGATATACACTAATTCACCATTCTTATTATAAGTGACTTCGGCGAACTGCTTGGCGAAAGTTGATATGAATGGTCCAAGTATCTGAAAAGCCGATATTCGTACCCATTTGGAGTCATCAATCAAGTGCTTAGCCAGTATATCCGCAAGTAACAATCGCCGATGTTCGGGCGTCAAACAGCAAGAAACCGGCATCATGACCTCGACGCACGCTTTTCGCACGTTCCATATTCTGTCGCCGCATAGATCAATAAACATAGGAATCTAGAGACAATTCGAATACATCAGTAAACGGTACCACTTTCATTTATATTAGATCAAAATATGCCCATTAACTTTATAGCCTTCCATTTTTATATCTACAAATAAAACTTACCAATTTGCTGTACAGTTTCTCCTTTCCCACAGCAGTGCACATTTCCCCAAAGTGAGTAGCGCAGATTCTCCTCACCATCATATCGTTATCTTCACATAGGTCTAAGTATCGTGGCAGAAAGACCTTTTCTGTAAGTTCGCTACCAATCAGCGGTGCCAATCTACACATGAGCTGCGAATCAATATAAAATATGGAACGTTGGGAGAAAGTGAATAAGCATTACAAGAAATTAACATTAAGTAGATATGCGCTATCGCGTATCTATTTAACGTTAAATATAGACTTATAAACTTATGTTTTAATTTTAGCCGCTTCTCAAAATCATTTCTGACTACGCAAATTGAAGTTCTCTTAAATAGTTAAACAAGTATATGTAAACATGCGCACTTAAGTTAACAATTTTATATAAGTATATACACATATATATACATACATACACGCACACACACAATAAACGATAAGAACAATATTTTTACAGTATATTAAGTAATATTTATAAAATATTAAGAAACAGGTGAGATACATCGTTCCGTTCCGCTCATCAAAGCTGGCTGTGATATGAATCAATAGCACCACATCACAACCACTCTGATGGGAGGAACAGTCGATTTTATTCAATCTTTTCCTGAGAGATGTGCATTAGTTAATAGATTAACACTTACGCTTATTAAGATATACGAACTATATTTATATTACATTACAAAATGACATATTTTGATCACATAAATATAAATACATTTATTTGAATTATTACAAATTGCATAATCGCATTTAAATAATTAAACTGCACGAAAAAAATATTTAATCAAATATATTTCCGTAAAAAATTAATAGTTATCTTTCCCATTTTTAAAAACGTATGAATTGTAATATAAATATGGATATATACATAATATAAAATTATTTTACTGTAAAAAATTTATTATATTTTTTAAAATATTTGTATAGAAACGTCTATATCTTTTTACAACATCGATAAGATTTTTTATTTATATTTATTCACTATTCGTAACTCTTCTGTCTATTCCAATAAACTATTACAGACTTAGTTCTTAAATGTTTAAGTATAAAGAAAAACATTCTTCGAAATTTCTTTCGCACATTCCAAACTTGTTGAATTGTGAGTGTCGCAACGCTCATCAAAGCTGGCTGTGATATGAGCATCGTTATATCAGCATATTACAACCACTTTGTGAGCAACGCGAGCACGCTTTCCTCTGTAGCTGAGAATATCTTCAAAGCATCGTACGATGATCCTTACATACATCCTTTCACACTTCTGCACGACGTAAACGGAGGGCGATGCATAAAACGGCGATCCAAATCGTCAAAAATGGCTGTGATATGAAATTCAGAGGAGCAACACGCCACAACCAATTTGACGATTGGATCGCGTTCCTTCCTGTGTGACGCTATTCATCGTTTCGGATGGCTCGGATAGCTTCGTGTGGTTATTTTCAAAATGGATCTCTTGAAATTTGATGATGCAAATGTGAATATAACGCAATGGTTATCTTCCGGTAGACCTTTCCACTGTCATTCGTTTCACACAGTTTTGTCTCCAGATGTGTCGCATGTATTATCGATTCAACAGGTACATATATCGACGGCAAAAAGTGGAATCTTCTCGACGATCAATTCTGCGGGCCAGCTCATCAAAATGGCTGTGATATGACTCGAAACATTCCACAACCAATTTGATGTATCGGACCGCAAAAGGTATATCCCCGTTCATAGTGTTGTAACGGCGTTCCTCCAATGTGTCGTCTCTTGCCTCTCCATTGTCTTTCTCAAGCCTCACCTATTTTCCATTACTCCTCTTCTGTTTTGTCATTTAATTTCCCCCTTTCTCTCGCCTTTAATCACTGGAGCGCGTTGAAAACGGACACAATTTTGATCATCAAAGCTGGCTGTGATAGTCGAACTCTATGACAAACCAACTTTGATGGTAAAAGTATGCCCTCTCTTCATCAGGATGCCAGTATTTGTATTTTTCACGAACGCTCTATGCTCTCTTCGCCTTCATCTTTCCTTTTTTCTTTTTGTTGTTTATGGAAATCTTCAAGCGATGATGGCTAAGTATTCCTTGCTCCTTTAATCTTGCTCTTAAAGCGCATTTACCTCGTAAACGTACTTAAACTCCTTGCCATTCCTTTTTCTTTCCTTTTCCTTATTTCTCCTCTCATTTTCCTTATCTTCTTATCGTTATAAATTTCTTGCTTCGATTTGACGTTTGGCTCGTTTTTTCGCTGGCGCGACAGATCGTGTAATTTTCATCATGCGATTCTCGTTTTTGCGCAACATCGCCGATGCGAGCGGACGCCGCATGAAAGACAAGATAGTGAGACGCGATTGCGTAAGAACATCTCACTACCCATGTCTTTCAGGAGGAATCCGTAAATACTGAGAGCTGTATTCCTGATTTCGCATGCGAAGAAACGCGACCGCCGCGTCGTATGTATCTCTAATCGCGTGAACATAAGATCTCGAAGATTTTTTGCGCATTAACAACGAAAATTCGGCATAAAATAGACTATACAAAAGACAAATCTCAAAAAATTGAATTGTCTTAAATAATTATAGTTACATAAGAATATATATAAAAAATAAAAATAGGAAAAACCCTATTTTTAGAAAGACATCTATTTTATTTACATATTGTCTACTTATAAAGAGAAATAAATGATAAAAATGTTTGTTTCGTTCAATTTACATAATTATTTTCTTGCGGAGGACTTAAGAACTTTTTACACTGTCTACCCCGCCTTCATAAATAACTTTCTTCAAATAGCAATGTAATTTCAAGAATGTATTGTGTACAGCCTCTTTTTTTATGTCAACTCTTCTATTATTTTTACTTTACGAAAGGATAAGAATACGAGATAAGAATACGAGAGAATAGGAAGACGAATGAAGTACGAGAAACTTACGGAGATGTTCGCGTTTCGAGTATGTTCGTCGGCCATATCGTGGGATCCTAATTGCCACATGTAAGAAAGTTTTTCTATCGTAGGACAGATAATATTCTCGATCATGTTGTTATCAAGGAGGTCTCGTTTCATCAATGTTGTCAGTGCGCTTTGGGCCATTTGTCGTACCTATAGAGAAAAAAAAGTCTCAATATTTACATCGCCACTGAAATACTTTGGTTTTTGCTTTAGGTACATGTTGTTCAAAACACGACACAGGCACGATTCACTTGCCTGATTGTCCTGATCGTTCAGGTACTTCATCACGATATCGAGTAGGTGATTGCGGAGAACATCGCCGAAGAGATGCGGTGCTTCGTGGCAGATAATCGCCACATTTGGAATTTGCTCCACTAGGTCCGACCGTACCAAAGCATCTGCGAACAGAAAATGTACATTTGTAAGACTTTTGAGAGCATAAAAGACTCGTTGCGTATTCATTTCCAATTGCATTTCTAAGAATACCTACAATCAGTTTCATAAAAAATCGGGACTTGAAATGGAACTGAATTAACTAAATCGAATGTGAATAAACTCGCTATGTTTTCTTAATCTTTATTTGAACGATATATGTTTCGAAAATGGACAACATGTTATGTCCTAAAAAATTTTTTTTCTCTAAAAACTTCTAGAACGTTATAAATAGTTTCTAGAGAAAAAAAATTTCTTTTGTTCACGATCGATTTGGTTAATATATACACAATATATAGATATACGATTAGTCCCGTGCTATTTCGCGCGTGCTTTTAGTGTAGAGAGAGACATGTGTAGAGATCATGTCCGTATCTTCTGATTTCTTTTTTAAATTAATACATCTTTAATAAAAATCTGATATCGCAAATGTTTTCAAATCTCTTGAAGCTAAGAAAACTCGAACAACGGGAATTAATAATTATGCACACAAATTTTATAAAAAACTGAACGGACACCGAGTTCGTTACATACTGCCCGAATGAAGATTAAATCGTTTTTTCTTCCTGATTTACCTAGGGACCATATCGCCGTGCTATCACGTATTATCACTTCTTGCAAGCACGAGACTCACGTGGCGATATTCGCAGAAGAATCTCGAAAAGGAATGTTCTTGAGATTTAGACGTTAACTGAGGATGCGTGGCAAACGAAAGCGATGGCTTCCCGAAAAGTTACGAAGGAGGGAGATGCTAGAAGCGGGGGTGCAGAAGCTTACATTGGGCCTCATGACAGGACCATAAGCCAAAAGACTAATTCGGTGGGGGAAAGAATTGGGGGTATATACGAAACTCAGACAAGGAATGAGAAAGAAGCGAAAGTGATGTGCGTGCCATCTTGCGGACCATGGTGTCTAGCAAAATCTGACTAATCAATTCAAGCATAATTTCAGGACATTCCAGGTAAAAATTCTGGTTTTTTCAGGATTTATTCCATCGATTAATTTTCATTATTTAATTAATTTTCATCGATTTGCACAATATTATGTACTTTGTATTTAAGTTAGGATTCTATACGAATGAATTAAAATGCTAACAAATTTGGAACAATATTATTTATTGCTTTATAAATAATATCAAATAAACATTCCATCAACACAAACAATTTTTCTACTATGTTCTATTTTATTTTTCTTCTTAGTTTTTTCTTTTTTTACGCTCTGATTTTTTAGAATGAAAGAATGATAAATTCCAGGAACGTCCTGAAATTTCAGGGGTTCCCAGGAATTTTCCAGAATATATAAAATTCCAGTATAATCTCAGGATATTCAAGAACCGCTGGACACTATGCGGAGAGACTCATCAATACTGATTCTTGAACATCCTTGAACATCCTTGAACATCCTTGAACATCCTTGAACTCATTTTTTCTCCCGTATCTTTTCTGCGCGCGCTTCCCACTCGCTTTTCAAGAAAACATGTCCTTTTCAACAGTCTCTTCTCATTTTTCGTTTCTTTCTCGCGAGGTTTTCCGAAGGGTCGGTGATGCGCACTTATACGTTTTTGGCCTTTTGCACACTAGTAAGGCTATTAATCATCATCAGCGAAACTCTATTTTCCTTTCCCGCCTTTTCTGTCCAGTACATTTTTCCAGGCTATGTCGACAATATCCCGCGGCGGTATATCAAAGATTTAGAATCGCCATGTTAGTAGTATTCCTCTACCCCATTTTATGGATATGTGGGAAGAGATCTTTGTTGGACTGTATATTTGAGGGAGATTTCTTTTCGGAATCTTTATTTATTTCTTAACATGTTTCTTATATGACTCGAGATTAATTAAATTATAGAGGTTAGACAGAAATTTTCATCGTAATTTGGCAATAAATTTTGATGATAGAAATACCAATAAGTTATTTTCTCATAATAATTAATTAGAATTCTTTTCAGCTAAAAATATAATCATATCTCTCACTGACAAGTAATAATGTAAAAAATATCAAACGTTGAGATGAATGTGCTTTTCAGGAGGTCATCTTAATAATTTTGCTATTGAGATTTCGACGACACTCAACGTAATATTTGAAAGATATAAAATTACTAAACGTATATATATGATAAATAAAAACTAATAGAAATCATAGAGTTAAAAAAAGTGTATATATATATATATATTCTTATTTATTATAATTTGACGATAAATACATGTATCCACTTATTACGTTACCTATTTTTATCGTTTATGTTGTATGGTTTATTAAAAATAATAATTTATAATAAATTTATCATTAATAATTGATAAATTTGGTCAGAAATAAGATTTCTGTAGTACTGGAGACTTCAGTTTCCGTAATAATGGAGATTCATCTCGAAAGACACGATACTAAGATAAAAATATATAGATTCTGCCATTAAAATAATTTTGTTGAAAGTACACTTTGATAAAAATAATCTTATAAATTTCAATAAATATTTGTTTAAATAGTTCTAAGTAAATATTTACTGTAAACATATATTTACTTGGTACAAAAACCATTAATTTGACTCAACTATCATATTTTTTATTAAGTAAATATTTATTTAGTATAAATAAATGTTTACTCAGTTCTATTCAAAGGTAAGATTTAGTCAACTTTTTTCAGTGTAATTTATAAATTAGAGAAAAGAAATGGATTTTCTTATTTCGATCGCACCCCCATTCACAAATATCTATGTATAAAGGTCAAAACGTGCCTTTGTGCGCTCGCAGCTAGGCTGGAGAACACGCCGAAATTTTCTATTAGCTTCGAGTCCCCTAGTTTCATAGCTGAAAGGTCAATGCACCCACTAAAAATCGGGGAGAGTCCGATTTCCCTCCATCGGGCGGCGTATCCAAAAATATGTAAACGTCGAACAAAATGCATACGTGTCGCGTGCCCCGTGAGCTCTGAACCGGTGCTGCTGCACGTATTTCGTTCCCCTTCCGCATGTTCCCCTACAGAAAAACACCAATGGTGGCACGTGTTCACGGGGCAAGATGTTCCGCGGTTTGCCCCTAAAAATAGCTGGTTAGGACACCGCCACCTTTGGGGTGCTGCACATCGAGACACACCCGTCGCATCATCCCTCGTGCTATCGTGTGCTTCACCATTTCCGGATGGATAACATGTACGTTCGTATTGAGCAGATCTCGATTGGTGGTCTCTCAACAGATTAGATTTTAAGTTGATTTTTTCCTCTCAGAAATTGCGGAAGACGATCATTAGTTACAAATATTTATATAATAAGTTATGATATTAGATATTTGTGCACGTTAAATTTATTCTGAGATCTAATTACTGTAATAAGCTCATATATAACTTATACTATTCGTCAAAACACTTGCAATTAAAACAAATTCCTTATATTTCTTGTAGAGATGAGAATATCAGGTTTTAATCAAAATATACTGGCGTTTTTATTAATTTCTTTACATTCTGCATAAAAAATATTTAATATAGACAATCGGTCACTTATTTATTATCTGATCACGATTTATGATGAAATTTGAGAACATATTGTATAAATATCGCTTTCTATGAACATGATCGATTTAGCATCTCAATTTGTATCACAATTTGCTTTTATTCTTCTAAAATGTTACGCAATGAAATTTTTAAAATAATTTACTTTTTTTACTGTTCCTGTAATGAAAATACGCTTTTTTATTTTATGTCTTTTCAAATTCGATAAAAATAATTATCGATGATTAATCGTACTACGTTACATTCTTGATAGATTGTGAGGAAAATCAGGATTGGGAAAATTACTCCGTAAAAGTAACTAGTTCCAGTTACAGTTTTTTCTTTCAGAAATTAGTTACCATTATAAGTTACTCTGAAAAGCAATACATTACAGTCATAATTACCTAAAATGTGACGAGTCGTTACTTTTCTGTTAATTTTAGTAATTTTTTGCATTGCTATTTTAAATGCAAGAATTTATGTATTTATTAGTTTATACATTTTTAACACTCTAAATTATTTTATTTATTACATTAAACATTCGATTACACGCTATATTATTTACAATAAATTAATATATACATTCGAAATAAAAATTATGATTATCAGAGGTAAAGACATTTTTCAATTACCGTTCACTGAACATTTTATTAGTTCGTATGTTGACGAATAAGTTTGATATAAAGTAACTATTAAATTAGTTATTAATTATTAATTAGTTATTAATTAGCAAAAAGATGTAACTAATTTAAGTTACAGTTATAACTGGAGAAAAGGAATAGAGTTAAGTTACTGAAAAAAGTAACTACAATCGTAACTTCGTTACAAGACTAGTGAAGTAACTTCTCAACCCTGTGTAAAATACACAAAAGAGTTGCAAAATATAATATTTTTAAAATATATTTGACACATAAGGGAGTTATTGAAAAGAAAAGAGACCTGAATCGAATTGAACACGAAAAAGAATGTCAGTTTACTACGTTTTCTGTTTCTTTAAGGCATCTTCAGGTAAGGACGACGTATTACAAAAGACTTCGATCAGGTCAATGTTCATCGAAATATTTGAAGAAATTTTCGACGACCGTCGATCCAGTCATGTCAGTAGTGGAAACCGTATAGCTGCGTAAATTATTTTTCTTTTCCTTATCCATCCTCTAATTTTCAAAATCTGTTTTTCATAAGTTACGACACTCAACTAAAATTTTAATTGCTTTCTGTATTTTAATTTGTATTCTCATTGCGCATTTAACGTCGAATATATTCGTTTAATTTACTTTCCTAATTTAAAAATATATCATATCAATAGAAAGAGAGAATTAGATAATAGCATTTAATAGTGCTATAATCTATTTACACATTAATGTTTTTAGCTCATTATCGAAAATAAATAAGAATAAATTATCGTGTGATTCTACTAAACAAAAATAAATTATCATGCGACTACTGTATATGAAATAATGCGTACACCGATAGACTGCCACGCATCTCGAATATCAAGAGGTGCCAGAAGGATGTGTCTGTAAATCCTGGTACCAGCATGCGCTACGCAAGATTTCTTCGTAGCCAGAGATGGCGATGTTTAAATTAAGAACGGAGTGGGTTTACGTCTGAGACCGGGGGCTGTGCCCTCTCGTATAAATATCGCGGCGGCTTAATGCTATATCCTCGAATCCACGAGCGACTTCCGGCATCGTGGCGCGTGCCATACCGGAAGCGAGGGCACATCGTCCTCATCTTTCGTCGTTGCTTCTAATGATAACGCTTACTTTTCGCCGCACCATCTTGCCTTCTCCTTCGACCCCAAACGAAAACGACTCATGCCCCTGTCTTCCCCCTAAAAAACAGCCCTGATACAGCTGGTTGTTAATATTTATACGTTTCCTGTGGCAACACGTTACTTAAGCGACCTCCCTCCCCCATTCAAGGAGGTATGCCCAATTTTGTAGCGAAACACAAAACGTTATTTCGGTTAAGGAAGAATTATGTGCGACAAATTTTGATACCCATAATTGAGTATACCTATATTTTTTTAATGTTTCTTAAACATCTGACTTTGATGATGCGTCTTTACTTTTTGAAAACATACGGTTGATTCTTCGTGATATGTGCGATATTACTTGTACAAAATGTGAAAATTTAGCGAGACAGACCTTAAAACATTTGACTATCTTTACACATTTTATTAAATTTCAGTCAAGAGTTTGTTGGCACTGCTAATATTAACGTTTTCTGGGTTAGAACGAGATTATTTGAACGAATGCCGGTTTAAAAAATTCAATTTCTAGCGAAGCGGCATTATTTTAGTAAAAAAAGGAGAGTTACGTATGGCAAGCTTTAAAGCTGTTATCGATGCCTGAGCTTGCAGTTTTTGTGAAGTATTGATCACAGAGATTAGAGTAGAGAGTGAAAGCGTAACGTTGTGTGTATAATTTTGGTAGTAACGAGAAAGAAGAGTATCTAATGACCTCGATCATATAGATACGAGAAAAACATGAAAAACTTTTTGCGCATTCCCTATTGCACCATGAACATCACAGAATCAATAAGTTTCGTTTACATTACAGCTATCGAATAAATATATTATATGATTTCGTTTACAATCGACATATTACGCAGCAAAAATTATTGTCCATGATGCTATATTTTGCGATCGCAATAATTCTTAATTTTAGTAAATAAATTACGTCAATTGTGTAAGTTTAAACATAAAAGACAAACAATAAGGATGCAAAATAAAAAGCGTAAGCTATACAATAAAATATGATTAAAAAGAATTTTAACAATTGATCACATCTTTGCTTTGACATGCACGAGTGATGCGAAGAATTTGTCTCAGAAATGAACATATTCAATCCTTCCACATCAAACGTATACAAAGGTATACAAAGGTATGCAAAAAAATGTGTAACAATGAATTTTTTGCGATTTAATATTGCTCTTGGTAATAAAAAAGTGCTAGCGTGTAAAAAAAATTAAGCAAAAAGCTGAAATTTGCATCATCGTACAATATCGTGTGATTATACTCATTATTAGAAGCAAAATCGATATTATGTAAAGCGATAAAATTATAGATAGGTGGCGTTTAAAATAAAAAATAAATTTTTTTATGAGAAATATATAAAAACTTCTCAAGAAGATGTAAGAAAATATTAATGTGAATGAAATAAGCGTGTAAGAAAGTTGTTTAGCAGAAATGTTTTTTGGCTGTTTTTGCAGATTATAAGCTTTGTAGAAGTTACAATTATGTTAGATGTTGCTGCAATTTGCAAGTCATTTAAAAATAAAAAAAAATTTCAGATTAGTGATTTTAGGTTAGGCATTTTAAGATTAGTGTTTAATTAACGATCGTACGATGCGACTTACCATTATCATTGATAACAAGTTGCATTGGTTGCATGACCTCTTCGACAATTAACGTTATTTTGTTATTGACCGCTGCGCGAAACATTTCCACCAATATACGCCCAACCATTTGTCTGCAACAAAAAATTAGAACGACGACGTTAAATCATTGCCAGGTATTCTGCATAATATTATCGATTTGCATCTCTACATCAAGATGTAAATTCCTGAATTGGCTCGCGCGATAAGATACGTTTGATAAAAGAATCTAAGAAAAACATGTTAATGTTACTCATGCTGACGTCACGTTTCGCAATATTAGCTAAAAAAATTGAAATCAATGAATCTACTTCTCTATTGAAATTGCATATTTTTGCGGAGCTAATTTAATTTCATTAATATAAATAATCGCTATGAAGTGTAAGCGACGAATAGCAACTTTGGGCTGCTGTTTTCAATAGTCAGTGGATAGAATACACAACGGAATTTTCCGATGTAAGTCAACTTACGGTGTGTTTGACATTCACATATTCGCTTTCTAAGTATGTTGCGCTCCACTCATACATCGTCTCACTTCTTCATGCGATCGTTCTTTTCTCTAATATTGCTCGACATAGTCAACCGATATTAGTTTTTCATTTCTTATCAATAATCACATCACTGAGAAAAATGGTCTTGGTTAAATAGTAATTCTAATGGCAAATGGACAAATCAGAATTTTCTGGTTAAATCTACTATAATTCTAATTGAGATAATTAGAATTCTGATTGATATAATTATTCTGATAAAAATACGAATTCTAGTAGATTTATACCAGAAATATTGTATCAATCAGAATTCCGATTATCTCAACTAGAATTCCAATAAATCTAACTAGAAAATTCTAGTTCGTCCATTTTCAACCAAATTTTTTTCAGTAATACATTTTTCAGTATCGTCTCACTCGATCTCAGACACATTTTTGATAGTTTTTTTCTACACTACAATCACCGCGAATAATTGTAAGCTTTCTCTAGATCAATTAATTATTTTAAATTAATCTAGGCTATATTAATTAATAATACAAAAGAGTTATTTTATATTAACTTTATGTGTCTTTTTGTGCTTTTCATGTGCTTATAATAAAAACCAATTAATAAATTAAGCCAAGAAAGTTATATTTTGTTTTACCAAATATATTTAAAGCATTACATTTTCTGCAAAAGTTGGAGACGCAATTCAGGAGTAATTCGTTTTCATTACAATAATTGGGTAAAGGAATGTGTCTAGCGTTAAATTACTAAATCTTGATGTTCATACAAATTTCGATAAATTGGGTTAGATAATTAAATACAATACATAAATACAAGCATGATTTAATTATCAACTTCAAGAAAAAAGACAGGGGAATCCGCGAAGATACTGAAACAAATTAGATACTGAGAAGCAACATGTGTCTACCTTGACAACCGTGCATATAATATACCCAATGTTGAAGTGTTAAAAGGAAAATATAAGAGCAAACGCCACAAGTTCCAAGACGATTATCTTCATCAATTATTCATACACATTGTCCGGGTATTTCGGCGCATTTGGCCCCGTAAAATTTCAGGGAACTCGAATAAGTTCGATAATTAAATACATAAACCGAGTTAGGTTTCAACATGGCCATCTCTCGAAGCTGCGAGCCATAAAGGAAGAAGACGAAGAAGGAGAAGAAGAAAACACCAAGTATCGAGGCAAACAGGCGTCAGGACAAGTACGACAAGGAAAACGAGACGAGACGAGACGACGTTTGCGGGCAGCGCACCATCATCGCAGGCCATGAAGGCGGCGGCCGCCCTCGACGAGTGGAATCGAAGACGAAGAGCAGGAAGTGGAAGACGAAGTATCGCCGCCGTGTAGTTCGATCACGTCGCTACCCTTCCCTACCCGTACCCCTACGTGCCCTTTCCCGTTCGGCGTAACTTCGCCCCACCGCGATGTCGGGGGACCCTCCCCTCTTGCAAAGGAGATGCGAAAATGCGCGCGAGTGGGGTCGAGCGATGGTGCTACGGACGAGGTAGGGAGGGCGGTGGCGAAGCGTCGGCGGTGGTGGAGGCGACACCAACGGAACATCGTTGACGGTGCCCCACCAGAAACGCAGCGGCGCATCGCCGAGTGGGGTAGAAGCGTTCTCCAAAGTAGTTGGAGAACGCACGACTAAACGGTACCGCCCGTGAACGCCTACTATCCTGGCGCAAACATGGCCGCCGACCGCGGCAAAAAAGGCGAGGGAGAACGAAGACGGTCTTCCCTGTGGAATTTTCGGGAGTAGGCGCTCGCGCGCGCGCGGCCGCGCTTCGCGGTTCTCCGCGTGCGGAAATCCCTCCCCGGTCCCGGTACACGACGTGTGTGTACCCTGCTCCCAGGCGCCCTCTACCCACCTGTATTCTGTAGAGCAACGACTTAGGTTCATTTTATCAGGACCCAGACACCCCCTGGCCCAAAATTGAAATACGGGTACCGACACTTCCCTACGGCCTACCATACGCATGATCGCTGTAGTTTGCGAAGATCGATAAAGAACACGGCGTTTTCTTCCTCCTCCTCTTCTCGGCGGCGAGCGATATTGTAGTTGTGTACACATATACATACATAATATATATATTTATATACATAATATATGTGTACAAGGGAGGACCGATTTTAGGTATCGCCACGATTGACGTGGACTTCTATTGTATCGTAATATCGATAAGCTGTGCAGGGTCGTGATGGAAAGAAACTTAACACGTTGGAAATTCAAATTTGTATGTTTCGGAAATCAAGTGTTTACTATAAAGTCGTCAATAAAAAAATGCACACTATCCTTTTATTTTATTGCTGCTAGCTAACTTTTTGATTAGCAAGTAGGCAAAATTATACCAGAATGATATGCTTCGCATTATAAAGATAAAGTTGTATTTTTTGGGACGCATTAATCTTTATACTTGTAATGGACAAAGAGGCTAAAAATTAGTTTATCTATTAAAATTAAAATATGATAAACAAAATTTTTAATATAATTTTATTATCATTCTCAGTAAATAGAAATAGAATAAAAACAAAAATTTTTCAATAATAAAGGACCGCTATTTTATAGTTAAAAGTGCCCAAGTGTCTGCTGTGACCGATTTCTTGGTTAAAAAAATAATCTATAATTAACCTTATGTTGAAAATATGTTCGATTTATAATCTAAAATAATCTTGTCTTATTTTTAATTGTAACTTTCTTTGTTTTGAAAAAATAACTCTGAGAAAGTGATTTTCTTCCAACAAAACGCAATATCCGACAAAAGAAAAATACTACTTCTTTTTCTGTTCAAAGATCGTCTTAGAAAAATAATAAAAATAAAAGAATCGAAAAATACATTTTGTCTACAAATATATCTCTTTGTAAATCAAAAAAATCCCCGTTGGCATTTCAAAATGGACCATTTATGGTTACTTTTTTGAAACTGGTAGTCAAACAACGATTTCCGCACACACGGAACGTGACCTGATACGCTTTTATTGCTCTGTAGATTTATTAGGTTCTTTTTAAACATCCCATTTTCCGATAACCCTTTTCCCTCTGTCACCGACGTCTTTTTTTTTTATCCAAACTCAGACACTTCGAAAGTCTAGTGTCTTATCCAGAGGCAAATGCATTGAGAAAACAATATAGTAAAGGAGGATGCAAAAACAAAATGGCTCTTAAGCCTGCAAGGGTATCTCAACAAAGATACTCTTTAGTCATGCTAATAAAACTAATGAACACGTAGGTAGATGTTGCGCACAGAAAAAGAGAAGCGCAGGAGCGGTTTCTCATTGAATGAAATCGGACGAAACAAACTCGAAGAGAACTGAAAGAATTCTCGCATAGTTTGAACTTAAGGATGTGAAATCAGTTACGGCTATACACCATAGAAATTTTACAGAAATTGTAGTAGACAGCAAAAGAAGATAATCCTACGGAAAAGGAAATCTGTAATTAGGGGAAAAGCGTTACGTATTTTGTTTGACGACGTTTGACGAGCGAGTGTAATTCTTTCACAATCGAAGAAAGGATAGAATTGAAGCATATTAACTTTTAGAAAGCGAAGATTTATTTTTTAACTTTCACAGCTTTGTCTGAGGTAGATTTGTTATAACTCAAGATTTGTGTGTTATAATTCTTTATTTCATTGTATTGCTTGCCTTAAAAGATGACACTTTCAGTACCACACTGTGGCTTTCCCATCCTGTAAAGGGATTAAGTGTCGCAAAAGGAAGAGAATAAGCGATAGGATTAGGAGGAAAGCGCGCTTTTCTTTATTTAAGATGAATGAATACACTTGGGATGATCACCTCCCATATCATCATTCGCACTTTTCTTCTCAATACCGACACCTGTCCTAACACGTACCCTCTCGGGAACATTCAGCGGATTTAAGACTTGTACATAACCCGATAAGATCGCATTGTCTTTGAATTTCCGAGTAGTGTAGGAAGCTGAACAGGTGCGCACGTGACGCGCGAGAGAATTTTTGTGACTGCTGAGACAGAACGGCCACATGACGATAAAATTCATTAATTGAAAACTTTTCTAATTAGAATACAATCGTTTCCCGATCGAAATTATTTTCATATAATGATTAATAACCAGAAACACCAAACAACAAGTATAATAAGCGCATTATTTATCTTTACAATACAAAAGAATTTCCGTAAAATTGTCAAAACAAGTTTATTATTAAGATTTTTATAAAAAATTATTTCCAAAAGTATTACTTCGAAAAATCTTTAAAATTACAATGTCTTGTACATGAAAATTATGTCAACGAGTGAATGTTCTTGTATCTGCATCACGCAATATTCTTCACAAAGTAAGAAGTAATTTTGTATTGCACCCATCATCTCACAGTTAGTGTTACTAATTTACAATAGATACAAAATTTTAATAATACATAAATTTTTAACGTCAATTTTATTTTTCGGTATAGTTCGATCGGTTAGTTTCGATTTGTATTAACATATCCCGAATATATTAAGAAGTTGAGAGAAAGGTGAAAAGAGAGATAGAGAAAGAATATGAAGACTTGCTGACTTTCGCTCTAATCTTTCCATGCAAGTTTGCGATACCGGAAAGAAGATCGAACGGTATGTCGTAAATCTCAAAGGAGATACAATATACGCAGCGAAACTATGCGGCGGTCTTGTCCGATGGGCATCAGGTCGATCGGACAGACATGCGATTCGCGGGCGACCAGTTTTGCGGAGCCGTTCAACAGCGCGGCTTTCCGTCTCTTTCTTTCATCCGCGCGGAGACGTTGAGGGAAGGGAGAAGAAAGAAGAAGATGAAGAAGAGGAAACAAGAGAAAAAGAGGGAAGAGGAGTGAGAAAGAGAGAGACGTTGAGTCTGGTAGCGGAGTCTCTGTGCTACGAAGGGGCTATAGAGAGAAGGAATGTTGTTGTTGTGCCGGGAAGCGTTTGCACCGACGGAGGAGAGCGGTGGGGTGAGGTGCGGTGGTATGACCGGCGGCGTGGAAGAACCCGACGAGGAGAGGGAGGGAGAGAAAAAAGAAAGAGAGAGAGAGAGAGAGAAAGAAGGCCCGAACGAGGGAGGCAGAGGAAGAAAGAGACAGAACGATAAGGGGGAGGAAAGAGGGCTGGTGGAACGGGATCGAGGGAAGGGGAAGACGAAGAGGGTGGTGACGCGCTGGAGGGGAGACGAAGTCAATGCACCGCGGGGGAATGCAACGCGCGCCAAGCAATACGGGGCCCTACGTCAGAGAGTACATTCTACCGCACTTTACGACGCACCGTTCTTCTCTCTTTCTCTCTCTCTCTCTCCTTTCTCCCTTTCTCTCCCGATTATTATGGACGCACATGCGTCAGCGTTGTTTCGGTTCGGCATCAAATCTGTCCCGATGCGCAAAATTATTTATGTACGCGATACATTAGTGAATTGCACATTATTATTGATGCACATTTTCAAATTCGGAAGTAACCATGTTTTTTTGGTGAGAAAAATTAATTAAAAAAATTATTTACATGATGACACTGATGTATATAAGATAATTACGACAAAATATACGTCGATTTGACAGTATCAGTTGTGTAATTAACTCTTTTCAGTTTGCCGGTTTCATGCGTCTGTTTTGTATAAGGTACTCGTCTATCTTGGTCGCTTTCATTACAATCTGCACGTGCGCGTATCGTATCCCGTAGAGTGCATCTGTTCCAGATATAAATTGCAAATTTATTTAACCAAATTTCGAGTTGCTGAACTTATTAATTGTATTTATTACAATTTAATTGTAATTCTAATTAATTTATTACATAATTTAAAAAATATTATATTTTCATATTTTTTTATGTTAGGATATGATCTGATACCAGCAATGTTTTAAATTTAGTAAATATACAATATCGAAAAAACAAAGACTTAAATAATAATTATATCTTTTCTTTTCTTCTCTATTTATATATTTTTTTATTAAATTAAATTATGTCAACGCATGTTCTAGGGCCGCAAAATTTGTCAGGTTTATAACATCGAGATTTAAACAATTGTTTTTCGTATGTGAAAAGAATGTGTTCATTATCGAAATAAGATTTTAAGCTTATCGTTCATTGAATTCCTCTTTTTTCTAAGCCATCATTACTATTGTATTATTACTACCATTAATTGTAAATTATTAAAATCTTGATAGTTTTAGATAACTCGGCGTGACAAGAGCGCCTTCATTACTATTTATTAAAACTTACTAAGGAATTATTAAATTGTTCAATGTATATAATAAATAATAATAAAGGATCTTTGCACATTTTACTTGTAACCCTGAAATAACAAGCAACGCTTCGAAAACGCGCGCGTCTCCACACGAGGGATCGCGCGATCAACAACACAACGCAACGTCGGCAAACGGCGTGTGGTCCTCTTCCTCCTCCTCCTCCACCTCTCCTTCGCTGGTCCGGTCACTCGGCCGTTCGCACTGGCCTCCTTCTCTCGCGGTGCGCATTCGCTCTCTTTTGTGACGCTCGTACTTCTTTTGCACGCCAAGAAATACGCGAAGAGAAAGAGAAAGAGAGAGAGAGAAAGAGATAACGTGCGAGCGAGCGAAAGCTACTACGCACGTTATACGCGGTGCTCATGTGTTCGTACGCGTCGTATAAAGAGTACAAGGTTCCGCGTGCATACATGTACGTATACGTACATACGTATACATGGGTTAGGGAACGTTGCTGCTGGGTTGTTGCTCTTGGCTGCTCTTGCTGCTGTTGTTGCCGCCGCGGCCGCGACAGCAGCAAGAGTGAGAGGAGAGCCAGCGTGAGTAGCGTGTGTACGCGCGGCCGGCTGGCGCATGCGCACAGCGACCGGCGAGAGGCGCACTGAATGAAATCTCCCACCACCTCCGCCAGAGACGTCGCCGCCACAATCGCACACACATAAACGCGCGTATCGGATAAGCGGCCGAGTGCGTCGCGCCGAGGACACGGTTACACGATGCGGCGCGGGAATACGCTCGGTTCTCGTATACCATGTGCGCACTAGAAAAACTCGAAAATCCATAAAAGAACGATATCGAACGCGAATATTGCGATGAATCGGTATTCATGGACTGGTAAAACTTTTGCCAATTTTTTTGTCGATACTGGTCAAATTTAATCTGGGAATAAAATTAAATTTGATACGAGATAAAATAAACAAGTTGAAAATAGAAAAATATTTGTAAAAATTACGTTCAGAACTAGCATATACTTCGCGGAGGTAAATCTTTCATTCGCAATGTGGTACCGGATGCTCGAGATCGTCATTCTCGTTACGGTCGCTGTCACCGTCATTGTCGACCTCGATCCGTGTTACGAAAGCAAATCAGAAATTTGTTCGATGAAAGATTGAGTATAGAAGAGTGAAAATATAGTGATAACTGAAATCGTTACGACACATGAGTTTCGTTAATTTCGAGACATATCACGCATGGAAAACGAGTAAAAAAAAATTACTTGGAAGAATTATATACAAGCAGACCGCAAAAGATCAAAAGTTAGTTTATATAAATGTGCGTGTAAAATAAACAATCTAATATATCAGTAAATAATAATTTACACAATCTCCATGTTTACATGATAATTCAATAGTCATATAATACGTAAAAGCAACTGGCGAGTAATGACCACCGAAATTACAAATAGAGGAGGTGGGATTTTCATGAAAAATTGTTTTAGAGAGTTTCAAGATTCGGCGCGACCGCTAACGTTTAGACGCGCGCGACAGCGGCGACATATGCCGGGTCTGTGCGTGCAGCTGCTATATCGTCTATGGGGTTTGGGTCGGTGGGTGACACGTTTCGTGCGTCGTGCACGGCTGGTATATACGCGGGATTCAGCGTAGGTATTGATTTGTGGAACGCGCACCCCCTCCGGCACTCTTACCCCGCCACGCCGTGCTCGCACTGTCTCTCTCTTTCTCCACTCCGCCCTTTCTCTTTTCGCACACTGAATGCGTTTCACGCTTGCATACACATGTACGAGCGCGATTCGTACATGTGTATGCGCGCGCGTTCGTCTCTTTTCCTCCTAGTTACGGACGCGGTTCGGAGACCGCTCCCCTCCGTGCGCATCCCGTCGGCCATACACGCGGGGTGACTGCATCCTTTGGGTGGGTCAGGGCCAAAGAGACAGACGAGAATAGAGCGGGGATGCGCGAGACGAGGTCGAGAGAAAGGACGGGGAGGTGGGGGAGAGGAGTTTGTCAAATCTCTACCGAGGTCTCTGCACCCTGTGATTTCGCGTCAGCTGGCACCGTCGTATTCTTATTACCGGCCCATGGCAGGGACTTTAAGACTCATTGAAATATTTGACGCTTATCGATCTCGATCGACGGCGCTGATCAACAACAAACTTATCGCGCCCACCTCTGAATCGTAGATCGGAGGTGATATAGTTTGTCACGATTCAGAATCAGAGAACAAAGAGACCGTTATGTTGCGATCTGTACTATCAAGAACTCAATTCAGTTATTACCGTAGTTCCTCTGTTACGGAATAGACATCTATATTATTCCGCGCAATTAATGTGTACCTCGAGGAATTGTATAAATCGAAAATAAAATTGAACAATTCTTTATATTACTAAAATTAAATATTTTTTTTCAATTTGTTTAATATAAAAAGTCGTATTAAATAATAGTATTCTATTGAGATTTTTGCAGAGCTTGAAAACAAATGTACTAAAATCTGTAAAACTGCTAGACTTTAGCGATAAGTACTGAGAATTGTTCAGAAAGCTATGCAAAAAGGTCATCGTTTGATCCGTTTTAAGATCACTCTTAAGATAAAAGAAACATCCCCAGAACAGGTCACGATCGATAATATTAGCCGCTGTTAATCCCGTCAACGGCGCCGATCGACAACCGATACTGCTGGGTCCGCGTTCCCATGAGCGAGGGTCAACCCGGGACCGGGGCGTAAAAGGAAGCGCGATCGAAGGACACGACGAAGAAGGCCAACGGGGAAGGCTCATCTTAGGCAGGCAGGAGAGAAAGAGAAAGCGCGCGCGGCGGGAGGGCGCGAGAACGTACGTAGTGAGAACGCGTCGCGATGGACGACCCGGTATGTATCTCCGGCAACGACACAACGTGCCTCTTCTGCGTACTGATCCGCACGCGTGTGCGTGCGTGCTTGACCGTACGTACCTACCATGAGGGCGTGGAGGAGAGGCGCGCCACCACACCGGTGCTAGAGAAACGGTCCGTACCCGGGAGTGGCAACGGCAACGGCAACGGCAACGACGACGGCGGCGGCAGAACGATGTAAAGGATGCGAGAGTGGCCCGCGGAGGCGGAGTAGCCGACCGGAGAAAAAAGAAACGAAGGACCGCGAAGGAGAGACGAGGAGATAGACAGAGAGGAGGAACAGGGAGAGGCAAACGGCCGAAGTAAACAAGTGGAAGCGGTAGAACGGGGACGGG
>NW_017257338.1:2674236-2739236 GCF_001594055.1 Mycetomoellerius zeteki
AGAGAGACGGACGAATGAACGGATGGACACGGCAGGAGAGAGGAGGGGGTGGTGGCATCCGAGAGGGCAGGAAGGCGAAGGGAGCGAGAGCGAGAGAAGAGAACTCTGCAACGCGGCACGCCACTTTGGACCGACGGACGTAAACTCCATTCCCGGCCGTGACCTTCGCTAGGACATCGCCACTGCCCCCACCTCCGACGCCTTCTCCCTCCCCCCCGCCCCTCCCTCCTGTCATCCCCGTTCGGCGTCGTTCGTAGCCCTCCGTTTCTCTCTCGCCCTTTCAGCCGCGCGGCGCTTTCAACGTTCTTTCCTTCTCTCTCGCGCGACTTACGACGATATACGCAGCATCGTAGAAGCCCCGTATCTTCGGCTACTCCGCGCCTTCCCACCCTCTCCTCTCTTCTCGCATCCCTTCAATCGTATTCGCGCCGTGGGCGCGCAAAATCGCTAAACGATTGATGAAATCTATATCTTTGTCTCTAAACCTCCTCATCCCTTACCGGAAAATTTCTTTTTCGGTCGCAACTTTTCTAAATTTGGATTACCCCCATTACCAAAAATCTTATCATTAAGTTGATTACGCGGGTAAAATTGATACAAAAAAATACAAGTAAACAAGTAATTTCCTATTAGTTGACTCATTTACTGATTTCGCGTAAATTCAGACGGATGACGTACGTGAAGATTATCGTAGTCAAATAATCACTGCCTTCAAGAACTTCGTACTCGTTGCTTCATAGCTTCTAATCTCCTCGATTGGGCTCGCTACAGGCGCGTTATCGCGACCATCAATTGACGTACTTTCGACGACGGAATTTAATAATCCGAGAGCATGATTCAACGCGATGATTCAAAGTGCCGGGTAAATTTCGGGGAACGCGAGACAAGTCACGTGTCAGGAGCAAAGGCTATTGATACGATTGTTACCGATTTTGAAACATGACTTCGAGACAGTTTTAAATTTCTGCTGAAATCCAAACTTGAAAAAGCGGCATGAGAAGAAAAAAAAATCAAAGAATGCCAAAGGAAACGAGGCAAATTGGGAGAGTAATAAGGGACCAAGCAGGGTACGGTCCTAAAGAATTTCAAAGTCTGCTCTTGCCTTTCTCTATTTTACGAGTGGTCGTCCTGAATTCGTGCAAATATTTGTAGAACGTCCAACTAACAGGCATACGTATATAGGAAGGAGAGAAAAAAGGAAATAGACGGAAAATGAGGGGATAGAGAGAGAGGGAGAGTAAGGGAAAGGGAGAGTAAGTAGGAGAGAAAAAAAACATTAGAAGTATAAAGTCCTTCGTGGTTTTTTTGAATCTTTTTTTCGCATAATTTTTCTCGTGAAAATCACGGGTATATCTGACGCCTAATCTCTTGGCATTGCGCCTCTCGTCCCAAATTGCGATCCGTTCTAGTTCCAAAGAGACTCCTCTCTTTGAGGAAAGCCGACATCTAGCCGGAAGCGCTGAAAGGTATTCGTCCGCGAGGGTCGAGGAGGCAAGAGAGAAAGAGAAAGAGAGGAGAAGGGCACGCCAAGTACCTGGAAGTCGTGTTAACACGCGCTGCTGGACGCTACAAGTCGCTCCAATTAGCATCTTCTTTTTCTTCATCGACTTTTCTCTCTCTCCCTCTCTCTCACTAACTCTATACCTTTTCTCTCGATGGTATTCTTTTCGACCTAACGCGACGCGGCGCCGGCTCTGGAGAAGCGAGCACCTGTTGAACGGTCTCTCGGTTGCGCGCGAAGCGTTTATCGCAGAAAAGTATAGTTTTGACGACCAGCTCTTTCTACAGACTCGGAAAATGCCGAATAAACTCGACAAATGAGTTAGAAATTATCCTAAATTATTTTGAGGACGTCACAACGCGTCAAAATTGTCATTAAATTTTTATGATCTTAATAAAATAAAGTTTTCATGCTGAAAACGTTCAAGAACGTATCTTGTATGACAGTCGTCAATTTACCTAACAAGTTTGAAGTTAACGATTAAATCGATTTCAACACCCGTATGCAATTACAAATGTATAATCTCTCACAAAATAACGTCCGTACGCAATAAAATGAGCGTTGTAACTGATGGACCATCAGTTGCAAGCGCCATTCTTGTTGATACGTTTATCTCAGCAACAAGTTCAAAGAGTCAAGTATGTAGGCATTAGTGATTCATAGACACCAATGACACAAAATGCACTTCGTAAATTATTAGGCGACAGAAAACGGTATTAACAATATAATCACACGAATATAACAGGAATACTACACAACTTTTCTTCCTTCCTTTTAACTGCAATTATAATTGGAAAACGAGACTTACATGTTCTAAAATTTCATCAAAAATAATTTATAACATGAATCGAATTGTAAATTAACATCATTGCCGTATGCGTGAGAATTCTGTATTCATAGTGATTAAAAAAAAAAAAAAAATGCAAGCTTACGTCAACGACGATTACTATCGTCCCACGCATACGCTTCTGGACGGAGCGCGCCGGCATCTTAATAATTCGGGAGACGCTCGGGAGAGATATGAATGGGAGAAGTAGGAATGGCGTGGTGTTGTTTACCGTCTAGCAGGAACGAAGAAGTATCCGCGTGCACGCCGACAGAAAAACGACGGGGGGAAAGAGCGAGGATGTAGAAGGGTACGGCACACTAAAGATGGAAAGAGAGAGAAAGGGAGAGAGGAGAGAAAAAAGAGGAGGGGGGGATTTAGCCGGACCCCGGTGCAGGGACGGATTTAGTCAGGAGTCGGGAGAGCGTGTGCGAGGAGCTGAAGCACAGAGGATCTGGTACGAGAGACTTGGGGCCCCCAGGATTCGAAGAAAGAAGAAACGTAGAGTCAACGACCCAACGAGGAGAGCCGTCGCGCGGTATTAAGTCGCGCTCGGAACTTTATTGCACGCTCTCTCGCGCGGCCTCGCGCCGAGTTCCCTCCACCATTACCGATGTGGCCGGCGGGCAGTTATGCGCGATTAACGAGAGTCTTTTGATTCGATTACGAGCAACGCGCGCGAGGCAATAAGCCCGCGTACGTTCGTGCAAACATCTCGATTTTAGACTAGTATCCAGAGTCAGTTCTTACTTTGAGACTGTCTTAAGTAATGTCTTAAGATGCTAATACAGCCTTCATGACGTCTTTAGATTGACAATCTTAAATATAAGGATATTATGAATAGTTGATTCTTATATTTAAAACTGTCATAAGTAATTTAGACATCACGGGAATCGTGCTCGCTGATTGATGAAAAATGCATGAGATTTAGATCCGAGAGATTGCATGCATCAATGTTAGTTTAATTTTAATGAGGCTTCAAACTGTCTTCCTCTCCGTCTCTCTCTTCTTTAAATAGAGAGAGAGAGAGAGAGTTTTAAGCCTCGCTTAAAATCAAAGTAATGTTGATACAATCGCCTTAGACGTTTAAAAATTGATTTAGGAAACCAATCTCGGAAACAAGAGTAAGATGTACAGCATCAAGCATCGACGAAGTTCATTTCATGTGGCGAGCATTTAAATACCGCGTGCTTCATTCTGCAGTATCTCAAAGAGATCACGGAGCCTACAATTATAATCTCGTCAGGATCGGACTAATTGAGTTTACCAAAATTATAGCGATTTCAAACGAGATGCAGCGGTCGCGTAGATCGTGTCGACGTATGTAAGTCAATACGGATTTTTTTTTTTTCGTGGATCGCACGAACGCACGCGCGCAGTCATGCGACTATTTCCTGTCACATTCCTCGCCTCGGATTCCAACGCGCGAGCCTCCATCGAGTCGTATGAATGACCGTCGCGGCGACGTGAATACACGGTCGTCGATCTCCTGACGTCATGTCGGCGGCGACAGCGGCGCGCGGCGGTCGTGTTACGACCGTGCGACCGTTATGTGACCGATTGGCACACGACACAACCGACACCGACAGAGAAATGTCCGATGTATGCACCTCTGGACGCGCATTCGTCGCATCGCATTACGAGTAGTCGTCTTGTCAGTCGTAGTAAACAGCGTCAGGATCCATCTGTCTCTCAGCTCGACTGCGATTTCGCAGAAAAGTATACTCTCTCGACACATTCGTCGAATTTTTTCCGCTTGCTTCGCGGACTTCGATACTTTGACACCCACGAAACATCCTCGCGCGAGATTTGGTGCGACTGCGATCGCGAATGGAGACAATGTGTGAAATTAAAAAAATTTGAATCCCGACTGAGGTAATATTTTTCACAATAAATTATATATTTAGTTTTTAAGATGCTTATTAACATAAAATTATTAAGAGTTTCCTAAGCTTAATTAGCCAATAATATTAAATTTTTGTCAATTTAATTTGTGATACTATTATTATACTCTAGCTTTGATTTGGGATTATGTCTCAAAACCGACAAATAATCGGTGCACAGTTTACTTGAATCAAAAATTGTATAAATTCACAAGAAATATTATTAGGCACGAAGAACCGTGCGTAATAAATGCCTTGATTGAATATGGCATTTTTTACTTATGTGTGTTTAAAATCATCGGTCGATTTTCATTCATTATTGTTAAAAAACCTCGAGAACAACAAATGTAATGATAAATAATATTTAAAAAAAAAGCAAATTTGAGTCAGGCGCAAAAGGCGGTGCGCAAATAAAAAATATACAAAAGAAATTAATTTAAAACCGATATATTAAAAACATTTCGACACATTTTTTTTTTTGAGCCGTCTCTAGTGTATAAAATCGTCGCAGGTTTTTAATGTAAAAAAATTGATTTGTAGATCAAAGGAGAAACTAAGAGCCAAAACTAAAATATTGGCACTTCAAGGCAGTATAGCCAAAATGCGTTAAATTTATTATCAAAAAACGTATAAAGTATACTTACAAGTATGTAATTAATTATATAAAATCAACGTTTCTTCTTTCGATAATATAATATAAATTTTAAAAACTATTCAGATTTTTTTTGTATGAATGTGTCAAATACATTCAAAATTTTCTTGTTATCAAGACATATCATTATCATAAAAAGTGTATTGTACAATACAGAAACGTATTGGAAACGCGGACAATTTTTCAGAAACATTTCTCGAACATGTATCGAAGGAGATTCGGACGCGGTTGGAGAATATCTCTCTCCTTATCTCCGGCAATGCGTGCGCTCGCGCTAACGGCCCGTACGAGTCAATTATGTGCGCACTCGGCTGAATTAACGATACGGTAGGAGAGGGAAAGAAAGACGTGCACATCGTATCGCGACGCGTTACGAGGATAAGTCGGCCGAGTGTTATTCCGAATAATTCCGAATCGGCGCGATTAAAAGCCCAGCGGCGGCCGTTTCGGCGGTTTCGGCGAACGAGATTGATATGGAGATTAAAAAGAGGTGAACTCTTTCACCTCGCGAGCGCGAGAGCGAGAAGAAAAACGGCGAGGGAAGGAGGAGGAAAAGGGGGGAGAGGGGTGAAAGGGGTTCTCGAGGGGTTAAGGGAGTGTACGAGGGAACGAGACATAGAGAGGCATATATGAGACCGAGGAGGGTTGGGGAGGGGGAGGGGGAGAGGGTCAGTAGCTCCACGTTCTCATGCATTCCGCTCTGTCATGGCGGCCACAGGCCGCTCAGACAGACTCTTCGTCCGTCCTCGTCGTGTGCACATGCACACACCGCGGCGGCGGGCCCCGGCCGGCCGGCCTCGTTGCCCTCGCTGAAAGAGGAGAAAAAGAGCGACCGAGGAAGACGGAGAGAAAACGATCACGCGCGCTCTCTTCCGTGCGCACGCGGTGTTTATTGGGTATTCGGGGACACGAGTTCCCTAGGAATACCGGGGATCATTCGCGCAACGCGTCTTCGTTCCCTGCGCGTATCTCGACGCGGATGCTCGTTTCCGATACCGAATTCGTGTAATATCGAAAATCTTTCATGTTCATTTGATTATTTCTACTAATGAACATACATTAACTTTAATCTCAGTTCAACTTACTCTTTATCTTTTTCTGATTTTTAGAACGAGAACAAGATAAAAAAAAGAACAAGATAAGTTAAACCGAGATTAAAATTAATCTAAATTGGGAGAAATGGACATCGATTTTTATCTCGGTATCACTTTCTAAACTATCTCAATATACTTTTTACAAAGGACTTACAGACTTTTTGTTTAATGCGTTGAAAAAAAATTGTAACAGGTCTTCTCTGTTTACGATAATTAAGTAATATTGGTCTTAATATTACACTGGAAAAAAAAAATTTTAATAAATATTTGTTTGAATAGTTCTAAATAAATGTTTACTAAGTAAACATATTTATTCGATACAAAAACCATTACTATTTAACTATCATTTTTTTATTGCGTAAATATTTATTTACTGTAAGTAAATGAATTTTACTTAGTACTATTCAAAGAAATATGTACTTAGAAATATGTATTAAATTCTTTTCACTGTAGCTCCGGATAAATAGTCGCTTTATTTTCGAAAACAATTCTCTAATTATTATAAAATATAGGGCGAAAAATCGTAAAAGTGGCAGAATGGTAATTAGAATTCGCCGCGCGATAAATTACTCGGGAGCGAGAGAACGACGGTGGTGGCGTACGAGAGAGAAAGGGAAAGAAAGAAACTGGGGAGGAGCGGTGAGCACGACGGGGTTGAGACGGGAAGGGGGGAGGGGGAGGGAGGGCGAGCGGCGAGGAGCGCCCACCGCGCTAAATGCTCCGCGGCGAAGGCGCCCGCTCTCACGCTGCTCCGGACCCCGTTGCGCCTCGGGCCCCGGGGGCCCTTCTGTACGGCGACGTAAACAAGGCACGGACCGTGGCCCCGAAACGATACATGTGCACCTATATAACGCGGTCTCCTTTATTCTCCCGCGTTTGGTAATTTGGCCGGCAAACGAGGGAGTTTCGCGTGAATGTGATTGTTCCTATTTATATAAAATGAACAGAATAATTTATATAAGGAGACACATTCGATTGTGCAAACTTATTTTAAATGCATCAAGATCTGCGTCGAGCTCTTTGGACTTATTCATAGCGAATTAGTTCATATTTGCCCGCAAATATATGATAAGATTTATAAAAGGTGTTCGCCGTTTCAGGAAAACGAGATAAAAAAACAAGTGAATAGATGTTGATTGTACAACGGTAAAACAAATTTCTTGCCACAATGTAGTGTTGTACTTAGTTAAGTATTCGCTCTTGACCTTACGATAAAACGTTGAATCGTTGTTGCAGATCAAAATAACGCAAATCTATATATATCATAAATCTAAAATAAATTAATTATATAATTTTATCCTTCGTTTCTTGTCCTTTCAGAATTTCCGTTCGAGGATTACATTATCAAATTTTACACCATTTTGTATTTAATTTATAAATTCCTTTCGAAGATACGAGGGATTTTATAGCTTGCAGACTTATTTTATCAAGTCTGTTTGCGTTGTTTGTACTTTTCGCATCTTTTCTCTTTCTTCAACGCCTTAATATATATTTATCTCATTTTATGCGGAAAAATTTTGGGGAATTTCGAACAACTCGGATAGATCTAATGTGTAGCTCATTCTCTCTTTTCTTCGACCGCGTTCGATTAGACGATTTTCACAAGCAATGCACCTTCCGCTTTGTTGTTATTCATAAGGGTCCGAAGCGGTGCGCTCGCGCGCGCGCGCACGCTACGAGAGTGTTTGGATCGGAGGAGAGGCACACGGAACACGGAGGTCGGGACTCTCAGGCGGTCGGTCCGAAGACGGCATTCCACTGGTACCTGTCCTTAACTCAACCTCCTACAGTTCGCATTCACGGCTCGGCAGCGAGCGAGCGAAAGAAAGAGGGAGGGAGAGAAAGATCGGCCCACCTATACAACCATAATACAACATACGCATAAGAATCTGGAGGATCTCAACGCGGCGGGCTCAGGCCGCCGCCGAGCTTTGCGAACGAAGCAGGCGAGAACGAACGTCCGAGGTAATAAGGCTTGTGGGGAAGAGAGTTGGGACTTTATGCGAGACAAAGGGGCTCTCGCGAGTCACGTGTTTGCTCCCACTCGTTAAAGGGGCCGCGACTCGTTTCCAATTAGGGAAATTAAGCGGAATTCGAAGAAACGCCGAAAGCAACAGTCGTACGTATAATGCTAATGAATTCAATGTACGATCGAGATGAGCTTTAAGCAGTTCGACGACGAGAAAGCGACAGAGAGAAAACCGTCGTTGGTGCAAAAAAAAAAAATATTTTATTCTAATACTGCCCGTTTCTACCAATGTAGATTAAACTTTAATCTCGATCCAACTTACTCTTCATCTTTCTTTAATTCTTAGAACTAGAAAATGAAGAGTTAGTTTAATTAATAGGCTTTCTATAATAAGCCATTACCTAAGTTTCAAGTCTTAAGCTGTAAGAAGTTGAACAATCGTAGTCGATTATTTTTCTCACAATCAATTATGATTGATCAATTTCATTCAACTTAAGACTTGAAGCTTAGGTAATGGCTTATTAGAAAGTCTATAAGAAACATTGATAGAAACTGGCATAAGCAACGGCGACAGACGAAAACGCAAATAAAGCGATTATTGATCCGATGTATCCGGACAGGTATCGAGATTGATGTAACATCGGGGCGAGTTAAATCTCCGTGCTGAAATACTAAAAATACAGAAAAATTACCTTACGCTAATACGAAATGAACATAGAGCTCTATCTTCGCCTATATGTCGCATATCTACATTCACTGAGATTACACCAGTTTCGGGGGCAAGGACGGAAGAGAGACAGAGAGGTTACGCGATGCGAGCGCGAAAAAAATGCACGGCAATGATATTCAGGAATGCGATGAGTACGATAAGAAAAACGCCGCCGTCGCCGCGCGCGCGCGCACAAGCGCGGGGTTCTCGTTTACGAGTGCTCCAAAAATGGTATTACTGCATCATATTTCGTTCTTAAAACAAGCATGTAGAATCATAATTTCATGGTTCTCTGTTTTCTAGGACATTGATTAGTTTTCTATATATACGACGCTGTGTACTTTCTTCATATCTTAGACACCTGTCATCGTTGAAATTATGTATTTTAATACGATTTGATTAAATGCTAATAACTGTAGTTTTATTCTTTATAGAACGTAACATTGATTGATAATGCAGCAATACATATTAAATTTTTCTGTTTTTTCTTTGCTTAATTTTTTTTCACTATTATAGTATCTCCTTAAAAAATAATATATGCTAATAAAATAAAAATATTTGCTAATTACTATAGAGTTTAAGATTTAACAATCTTAAACTCTATAATAATCAAGATACATGTACACATTAAGAATTTAAATTTCATTTAAATTTATGATAATTGCTGTAGTCTAAGCAGTATCTACGTTTATTAAGAAAACAGAATCAATTGAGTGTAGTAAAAACTTATATCCAATGAGCTGAGAAAATTAGCGGTAATCAATGTGCATACACATGTACATATAATTACGGCCCTGAGCGCATGACTCTACCTAATGCTAATGTTTAAGCTAGCTTTAGCTGCTTAGTTCTAAGATTATTGTGGCCTCAATATTTTGATGTTAGGATTTATGATCCTAACTTATCCATTATTCAATTAAAAACATGTATTTTATAGCTTTATCTCTAATAGCATGATCGCATTTACGAATTATCATATTTATATATCTTCTATTATAGGATAGTTATTATAAAATAGTTATGATACAATATATAAAACGTTACCTTTTATTCCTTTTGCAATACACATCATGAGAATTATCAACGTGAATGTTATTAACAATAAGTAAACTGAGAAGCAAATAAATATTTTGAAATACTTTGTAAAAGCTTCAGCACGAGAAAAATAGTTTCGGAAATTTTTATAATTTCAAGTAAATCTTATCGAATCTTGGTATGTTAATCCAGTTGTAAATTGCGTATGCAAGTAAACTGAAGTGTCTTCGGTTTTTCCTGATTAACGGATCAAAGTCCGAGTGAAGGGGAGAACAACACGGTTGAGCACCTCTACACCGCGGGCGTATGGCCGTATCGGGAAATATGAATGTAACGTTGAAAACTCATTCATAACATGACCATACGGGAAAAAAAGTTTATACCGATCAATTAAACGAAATGCAATACGAGAATGTAAGGACGAGAGTTTTTCCGATTGTGAGAAACATGAATATAGACGCGTATATCGGAGATTCATTCATAACAGTCATATAGAAAAATCATATTTTGAATAATAAAATGGTTCAATCGAATCAAATATAATAGAAATGTGATATTTCAATCGAATGACACTCATTGTCAGACAATTTCTGAAACAAACGTTTTAATCGGAGTCGTCACAAATTCCTCATCTTGAAATTCCATAATTTTTTCCCGATTTCCAGACAAAATTTCATGATTTTTCCCGACTCCAATATTAAAAAATGTTTCTATCATTTCCCCCTGATTTGGAAACCATTAAATATTTTGTTGAAAGATAAATTTAACACAGCAATGTAAATTATTATTAATGTTGCTGACACTACTAATTTTTAATTAAGTTAGTAGTATTCTAAAACTACGTAAGTATGATGTACATGTATTAAACTTCTTTAACGTCAAGAATTTTTATTTTCCAGAAAGTTATGTAAAATTCCCTGATTTTTCCCTCATTTCACGACTATTTTTAATATTCTTGATAATTCCCTAATTTCCAATTTTATGGGAGGCAACCCTGTTAATTCTTAAACAAAACTTTCGCTCACAAGTTCCTCTCTCTCTCTCTCTCTCTCTCGTCATGCATCGTCAGCGGCCGAGCTAATGTAGTTAAAGTTACAGGATCGCGTGAAGCTAACAAGAGTTATAGCTCGTCTCGAGGTTATCTTACCAGTGATTTTTCCTCGTTCATAGCTCCGTTTCACTTTTCTTCATGCACGTTTCGGCAAACGATACAAACGAATTAACGATTCGAATGCAGAAACGAAACGATACGCGCGTTATCACATATAAGTACACGATGCGCTCGCTCTTCTTTTTACCGGCCGTGGAATATGGAACGCACTGTAGAGCGGGAAGGAGGGAAGGAACGGGAAGGACGGATGAGAAAGGGGGGAGAGGGGGGAAGAGGGCAGGCAGATCGTATTATGGGAACACACACGCCCGAACACGTGTGTCTCGCTTCCTGTGGCGGACCGGAAGTCTCCGCGCGGCGCACTATGGCGCACCGTAGTGTAGCGTGACCGTGCGCTACGAGGGCCATTAGAGTGCCTCCTCTCCTCGATAATAACCAGAAGGAATGGAATCCGGAGTGTCGGTCGAACGAACCACGCCGCGTTTTCTCCTCTCTCCGCTTCCATTACTCGCGCTCCTACGTTTCCGTTTTTCTTTCACTCGCCGGCGAGTCGCGGCGCGAGACTGACGATCACCACCTACGCCGGGTTTATTTTAGTTTCCTCGATCCTCGCAGTCGGAAGGGAACGACGCGACTGACGCTTACGTACGTAAAATCCCGTTGAAACACGCGGCCCGTTTTCGGCGCCGATTACGCCTGACGTGCGCGTCGTTTCGTCACCCGCATGACGCCCGAGTTACGATATCCGATCGTTAGTGCTCGCACGGTTGATAAGAGCTACGTGGGAGACTAGGCCTGAGAAACGGCTTCCGTGAGAGCTTTCCACGTCGCGCTCCATGCGCTCGCGCGCTTCCATTGCTCGTAGGTGTTATACGCGGCTCCTACTTATACCTCCATTGCTTTTTTCCACCGAACTTTTTAAAAAACCAATCTTTGCTCCAATGCGATTGTGCGTCCTGTTTTTTTTTCGTCCGTAACTCCTCCGTTTGCCACACTTGCCACACTTTGGTATCATTTTTTCCGTACCACTGTCGGGAAAGTAGTTCTTCAATATTGTATTCATTGTTATGCACATATTGTACTTAGTCCTTAGTCTTTATCACTCGCACACAAAGTGTGAACATCCACGTGGTCAAACGAAAAGAGAGAAGAAAGGGGGGAAAAAAAGTCACGAGGAAGGCAACGTGCGTTCTCACACCACACCACCGCTCCAACAACAACGAACGCAACGTACTAGCACGACGGCCCGTACCACACTGAGAATGATCACTTGCGCGTCACTCTCGCGCCAATGCGCAGACGCCAGATGCGCACTCGCAGTACGCACGACGCGGCAAAGGCAGGCAGTGCGCCGCACTCGCTCGCACTCGCTCGCACTCGCTCGCACTCGCTCGCTCTCTCGCGCGCGCGCGCACGCAAGCAGTGAAGCAGCAGGCAAGCGGGCATCGTCGACGCAGGCGCGATGCATGCACACGGAGGTGGGGGTAGAGAGGACGTAGCAGTGGGGAGAATATGCGATGCGTTGCCGTGAGTGGCGTGGCGGAGGGCTACAGGGGAAAAGGGATCCGTTACTTCTCAGAAGCGGACTGCCGCCAAACAGAGCTGCAACCGCGTACCGGCCTGGTGGTGACTGGCTCTCTTTCTTTCCCTCCCCTCCCCTTTCTCGTTCCTGTCTCTCTTCTCCTGTTTCTCGAGACCGCCGGTATCGGCGTGCTTTGGGCCTGCTGGTACCAATACCCCCCTCTCTCTCTCTCTCTCTTTTACATAGCATACATGAAAGAATTGAAAGAAGATATGTGAAGCTTGTGAAAAATGAACGGACTCGGTGAGACTCCGAATATTTGACGGCTGTCTATAAACATCAAATTTCATGGAATGCGCGAGAATAATGGATAATTTAACAAATGTAAACAAATAAGTTTATTATTTATAAATAAGCCTGGTTACGTTTGCAGAACGGATTTGTCATTTTATGAAAAACAAAGAATGGAATTAAATTATTCTACATTTATTCCCCAATGCATATTTCTTAGCATATCGAAATACTTCAAAGAAGATACTCTCAAGATTATCATATTACGATTTTTGATCTTTTCGCATGTAAAATAAAATAAAATGCCTAAGGAAATCTCACATGCGATTTGTATTCCTAATACACGCATTTCGCGGTGAGCGCTCTCGCGCCCTTTTCTCCCAATACGAGGAAGAGGATCCAATCTTGTTCCGTTCCGGTCAGTCCGCGTCTTTCGTCATCCAGTCGCCCTTCCCCTTTTGCCACGCCGACGAGACACACGTCCGACAACACACACGGGCGGTCTAAAAAAAACTGGAAGATTCATTAACGGTTCCTCAACACGAACCTGCGAACGCGCGCGTGTGTTGCGACGTCGGTGCATTCCATCGCTCGTGCCCGTGTGAACGACCGTAATGCATACACAGTATATACACGGGAAGCTCCAACGCGGGGAAGAAAGATCGCATACGAGGTAGAGGAATGAGACAAACGGGGACACGACAAAGACAGCCGTACCTTGTTCTTGATATGCGCACTTGGACGTCGGACGATAAGCTATCTAGTTCTTGCCTGTCGTCATCGGCGAGATACGCGAAAGCCGAGACGGGATTACTATCCTTGGAGTACTTCTTCATACCGGGGGTGCGTCTTACGAGAAAGATAACTTTCCTAAACGCAGTTTATTGCAATGTGTTCCTCACTTGTTTTGTACTTATCGTATGAAAATAATCATTGTAATTATCATTATTGTTTTTTTCTTTTTTCATCATATTTCTTATACAGATTGTCACAAATTCTTTATCCTAAAATTTTATAACTTTTTCCTCATTTCCGTGGGAAAATTTCGTGATTTTCCCTGATACTTTCAATAATATTTTGAAACTTTTTGAATTTTTATTCTGATTTCGAAACTGTTAAATATTTTGTTGAGGGAACTGTTTAACATAGCAATGTAAATTACTATTATGTATAATGTTACTGACACTGCATTTAATTGTTAAGTTTGGTAGTATTCCAAAATTACGTAGGTGCGCAGCGATACATACTGAATCTCTTTAAAGCCAAGAATTTTAATTTTCCAGAAAATTTTGCAAAATTCTCCGATTTTTCCCTGATTTCTCTGATCGTTTTCAATTTCTTTGACATTTCCCTGATTTCAAGTTTTGTGGCAACCCTGTCATAGAAGATTATTACTCAAGTACTCTTTTCCCACGTAAGTATGTCAATTAAATGTTTCAAACGTAACATTTCAAATTTTTAAGTTCGTATCTCTCGAGATATTAATGGCTCCTTTCAGAACGAACTCCTTAATTACGGAAAGGGAGCCGTAACTTTTATCCGTGGCGCCTTAATAGGTGCTCGTGCTCGCGCGTGGCTCGGGCTTAAGAGGCTGAGGCAGATGCATCCGAAGACGTTCACAACAGGAAATTCTCTCCTCTCGCATCTCATTCCCCTCTCGCAGTGCAACGTTCGTCGTGTAAGACTCACACGTACGCACGAGAGGGAGAGAGAAAGACGGAAAGAAAAGGAGAAGATAGTTCTCCTCTTTCCTCTCCATCGCTCGCGCTCTGTTCTACGGTGTTGTTTCTCTCGACGGAGAATCGTATCTCCCTTTCCACACATACGCTCGCGCGTACGCACACACCGTCGGTACACAAACGTAAGGAATGCACAAATAGATACTCGAGGTGGCGGGTTATTCGGTCGACAGGACCGGTGAATGGACCGCGACGGCGGCAGCGGGAGAAGTAGAGTAAAAAAAAAAGACTCAATGAGCCGCGTTGCGTGAGCGTAATTATTGTAAACGCGATACGCGACACCGAAAGTCGCAAAAGTAACGTGCAACGTACTCGTAAAGATTGCATTTACGCTATTTAAGAATCGACGAATGAACGTTCGTGCTCGCATTAAAAACGTTTACGCGAACAAAATTCGTAGTGATTCGATATCAAGTTATTCGATACTGAATTACAGTTGTGTTTAATTCGAAGATCGAACTGATAATTGCCACTCGTACCATTACGAAGAGAGGAAAGAAAAAAAACGAACGTTAATAAATTAAATATTGTTTTAAAAATGATATCACACAACCTTCTGAATTAGCAAAATTTAAAATCACTTCCAAAAATAAAATAATAAGATTAAAAATTCGAGATATCAATTTATTAGGAAACTTTTTGTTTTTCGAGCATTTTCCTTTCGCAGTAAAAAAATTAAATAAAATCAAAATCCAAATTATATATATCGAAATTATATCGATTAATAAACGCGCTGCTTTAATGGAGAGATGACGTACGATTTATTCTTTGCTGCACCTTTTAACCAGTTAACATTACGAAGGAGGGTATTTTTTTGCGTGAGTGGTTACGCGGCTTCGTGAACACACGTGCGTGCCGTGTACAACGTATATTTTGTGGTGCGAGGTGACTTTAGCGACGAAGGGGGTCGGTTACGCGGAATATAATCAGACGCAAGAAATGAAATGAAAGCATATATGAAGTCAATGTATGAATATTTGACTAAATACTTCGTCTAAATTTCCGACTTTTTTTCGGACAACATTGGCGAATATTATCAAAAATATTATAATACAACTATTGTAAAATTTAGGGTCAAGTACAAACAGGATGAAGCACCGAAAGCTGATATTGATCGAGCACTGTAAAAGCATTCGTGTGAAAATAAAAAATACGCTGAACGTTTTGCAGGTGCATAATTAAATCTCCGTTTAATTCTCTGTTTCCTCTGTTAACCTCACAGTTTCAATTTTTCGGAATTACAAAAATATCATTGGTTAAATCGTCGTGAAATAAAATGCTTTTTACAGAGTGTTGAGTCCAAATTCGAATTGTTAATTAGAGCAGCTAAATGCAAGCGGTGTTACTTTTGTACGCTATAAAATATGGAAAACACTAACACAAATGGAATGTATGGCGTTCGTGTTGAAACGTTCGTGCACGGCGCTGTGTTCTAATAAAGCACGTGAGATCGACGAGGTGCGGCAAAGCGACACACCCGCCTTCTAGCTCGGGTCGGGTCAGTCCTGATGAATGAACCGGAAAAAATGTCAATGAGCGTAATTATTATTGTACAAGGCGCAGGCGCGGAAGTTCGACCACGTTGCGTACAAGATAAGGAGAAGGAACATTGAGAACGTTGCATTAAGTATACGGCGCGAAACAACGTTCCAAAGAAAATTAGATATAACAGAAGAGATTATTAATAAGATTATAACTCGGTAATAAAATATCCAACTCATTGATTCCTTAAATTTTGGTTTATACCAAATATAACGCGTCAAATTAGATGGTAAAATATGGCATAGCATTTTTAATTGGTTGCGTTAGCCTATCGAAATTTTATACTGACATTGCGGATAAGCTAACGCAACCAAAAATTTGCTGCTGCAGCCAATCTTTTTTTCAGTGTATTATATTTATTAATTATAGTCACATGATTTTAATTATAAAATGATAATAAAAAAATTGCATTACAACGCTTTTTCCACAGTTAATAATTACACTTCACGTGACCATTACAAGTACAAATTTAAGACGGAAATGAGAAAACCGAACCACATTTCATGTGATCCCCTATCTTTAAAAATACGAATTTAAGATGAAGGTAAGAAAAACGAACTGTTTGATCATGCAAATTAGATCGTATCTGTACAAGATATACTCTTCGGCGAAAATGGAATAAGATGGCGAGTCATTTGTGACGTAATACGATTAGCGGCGAGAAGGGCCACAGAGAGTGACGGTGTAACTTAAACCTTTATATCGATCTCGCGTGTTTTCAGCGGCGTGAATAAGCGCGGTCGGCCGTGCTCGCAGGCGCAAGACGGCTCGTTTTAACGATTTCTGCGGGGCAACGATATTCTAAGTACATTCATCGCGCCCTCCATTTATCGCGCACGCACGCGTCGCCCGCGTATGGGTACTTACTACGCGCGCTACGCGCGACAAATACGCTCGCCGGGGCTCCGCATGAATGTACCGCCGCCGCCGCCTCCGCCGTACGTACGTAGTACGAGCGCGCATACGTATACACGCTCACGCACGTACGCACGCACACGCGGCCGCGACGTGCATTCATAAAGTGCCGGACATACAGCGCGCGCGTGCGCGCGGTTCGCCACCGCCACCGTCACTTTTCCTCGCGACGTCGCTACTTTTTCTTAAGCGGCGTCTACAATGAGATTTTAAGGCATAAAACTCAAGTTTTAAGCACTAAGCCGTAAGAAATTGACCAATCATAGTCAAATACTCTTCTCACATTCGATTGTAATTGATCAATTTCTTATGGTTTAGAGTTTAAGGGAATGCCGGAGTGGCCAAATTGTCGGGACTTTGTAGATCGATATAAATCTCCGAATTTACTGAACGGAATCAAAAAGTCTTTTACAGGATTAAAGCAAAATTTTTGGTGGTGCTACAATAGACTTTATACTAAAATCGAAAAAAAAAAGTTAAAAACTTACATTTTTTTCAACTTGTATAAGAGCTGTCACCTGACGTAGATGTTTCTTTAATACAAAAGTTTTATAGCTCATATGGGCCAAATGTAGCACTAAGCGTATTAGGTACACAAACAATACTGAGTTTATGAAACTATTGTAAGATTAAAAGCTTAAAGAGAAAGATTTATATCGATCTGCAAATCATGTGTATAGGAACGCTGAGCGAAGATTCGGAATGATAAACAAAGCAATAATTGTGTTAGGTGTTCGATCTTCTAAATTCTAAGAGATGGCGTTGCAATATGTTAGATAAGGACAGATGAATGCGTTTGAAAGACACAACAATATATGTATAACAAATATAAGAAATGAATGAAAAATGTCACTATTATCGAATTTGGAATTAAAAAAAGTCTGTAGTATCGACCTCGATCAAGTTCGGCCGTCGCTTCAGCATCCCCTTAAAGATTAAATTTTACGCCTTAAAATTTCATTATAGATGCCGCTTTAGCTAGTAACACACTCATCCCTCGTTGCTCCATTCGCGAGACTTGTTCTTTTTAGCCATTTATACATTTTCTGTATTCACGACGAAGCAAGCAGAAATTTATTGTTCTTGGACCGGTATTCATAATCTGATCCTGTATTCAAGATCGTCTTAAATACGATTTCGAGATGCTATACGGTAATTTTATTGGCTGCATAGAATCTTAAAACCGCGGCGCTCATGATCGCAATTAAGATGATCTTGAATATAAGATCGGATTATGAATATACACGAAAAGAACGATTTTGCTCAAATATCCAAATATTCAGTTAGATATAGATTTAAAAATAATTATGTAGGACACTGAGACATAATGAACAATAAAAAAAATTTTGACATCTAATTTCGACAACTATCTTAAGCTATCTTCTACATAATTATTTTGATGGTCCAACAAAAATTATTTTCAGATCTGTATTTAGCTAATCTTTTAGACATTTCGATAAAATAGTTTTTTTTTCCGTGTATATTGTCTGTATTTGTAATCCGATCCTATATTCAAGATCATTTTAACTGCAGTAGGCGGTTTTAAGATTCTATCCAGCTAATGAAATTATCATACAGCATCTCGAAATCGTATTTAAGACGGTCTTGAATACAAGATCAGATTATGAATACCGGTCTAAGAACAATAAACCTCTGCTCGCTTCGTCGTGAATACAGAAAATGCGTAAATGCGTGAAAGCCACGCTCACAGCAAACATCATTTCTCTTTTATGCGGTGAACGTGCAAAATTCTTTAATTTCCAATAAGTATAAGTCCATTATGTTGCTGACAGTGCTGACTATCGCCATGCTAGAACGACCATTGTCCATGGGAACTTTCGTATCCTTTGTATAACTACTACGTTTGTTTAGACGAGTATTGCGAAATGTGCGCCACTTTGCGCTCTATTGTATCTCCGACACTTATATACACCACCTCGCATTTAATTCCGGGCGTAAAATTCACGACGACGCAATCTATAATTTACACATTGAATACGGATGGAAAATTAGTGCAAAGTTTTACAGGATGGTTTCTATAACAAGAGACTACTTGACCGAGACCAATTGCGTTCCTACGTGTAAGGCTCGCATTCGGAATGCGCGTTTGCGTATAAATCGAAGCTATCGCGTGCGTGGACGTTCCACCTCCGTTTTCAACACCTCCGCCCCTCTGGTTCTCATTGAACGTGCTCGGATCGCACCGTATTCGCTAATGTCACAACAGCGTTTCACTCAAAAGAATTTCGAAATAAGTTCTTAATTTATCTCAATTTTAGCAGACATGTTACAAATTGTTTTAAAGTATTAAATATCTTGAGATAAGTTATATTTTATACTTTTTTTCTAACATGAGGTAAAAATTAACAGACAAGTACGATTTGATTAACTATTTGCACTTTCGTAATTTGTTAATTCATTTAATTTTTAATATACTGAATGTTTTCGTAATTATAGTTACCAGTTTATTTTGATTTTCAGTCATTTATAGTTCAAATGACACGTCGCAAAACTAAAGTACATTCTTGATATAATTTCATATTGTTATAAATAAAATTGAAAAGATCCATCTTTATAAAGTAGACGCTGCGAAAGAACGGGAACGTTTCTCAGTTGAATTAAAGTGAATGATGCTTCATCTGACGCGCATTCAGTAGGGCTCTCTCCAGGTCTCGTTTCGGGATCGTAAGACACTTCTCACCGGAGAGGGAAGGGAGATCCGCAGATCGTCCCTCCGCGAATACACACGTCCCCTCTTTCTGCGTCGCAGAGAAGTCGGCGGCGGTACTGACGAACTTTTGTCGCGGGGTCAACGGAACCGCCGGAAGTCGTCGCCGATTCTCGAATTGTCGGTGCACCCCGCTGCTCCCCCGCCCCCCACTCGACGCACCCGCGACGCACCTCCCTCCCTACCGCACGCGGCGTGAACTTTTACCACTCGAGCCCGCGTTCTCTGTAAACAGGCCGCGTAAACCTTCGCGCATCCACTTTTTCCGGCCACAGATCTAAATCTGTCTCATCGAAAGTCCCGGTGTGGCGCCCAAACGGAAACTCGCGTCGTTAATTTGTCCCCTCGCCTCGTAATGAGTCTTTGATAAATCCTTCAAAACAGCGATTTATCGAGCTAGGAAGAAATAATGATAAAAACTACGTACCGAAAGAAAAGAAATTGCAACAGTCAGTGATGTTTTCGCTTTGTCTCTAACTTCTATGTTTTTTTTCCAATAAGTAACTAAATATTTTTATAAAAAAGAGAAGAGGAAAAGACCAGTCCATAATTAGAAATATCATCTTTGCCGTATATATAGTTTCTAAGCACGTATTTAAATTTATAGCACTATTCATTTTTTATATCTAAAATATTATCCACTACGTGAAAATCGATAATCGCAAAGACAAAACGATAAGTCGCAGAGAAAGCGTTTACAAAAACTAACTTTAAGAACTAGGTATCGATCATGTAACTTTTTCTTTAGAACGGAAATATGAAAAGTGAAAAATTTCTCCATTATCTTCAATAGTAAGAATGTTTACTTTTCATGTGTGTGTGTTCCGTCGTAGTTATATAATCGGTATCCTGATCGAGTGCATATTACATTTAATAAAAAATAGTATCATTTGTTCTCATACTGCATGTAGAATGAGACAAACCGTTTTTTTTTCTGAGTGCCATTGAAAACTTGAAGTCTCAGGAGGGTCTCAAGCGAAGAACGAGCGACTTGCAGCATAGCTCGCGGTTTGTGTAGGTGTATGTATGTACGCGTAGGGTGCCGACAGCGTGACGTCATTGTACCAACACCGTCGCCGCCACCGTCCTCGTCGACATAGGAAGAGCATAAGTCACGTGTGTGACGTTACGGTATTGTCTTTCGGTGTGCGTCGAGATGTGCGCGCGAGCGCAAGTAGCGAGTCAGTCAACGGCGGTATATACGCACGCACACACACGCTAATCTCGTTCTCGTATGAAGCAAAGGAGAACGACGCCCCGGCTGGCGGTCTATGTGTAGGACCGGAAGTGTGAGTATCCGGCCAGACTCGTGTGGGCTTCTCTACGCGCCGCAAGTACTCTCCTTTCTCTCCTCTTCCCTCTCACTTCCCCCCTTCTCTCTCTCTTTTTCTCTCTTTTGCTCTTTAGTTCGTCGTGTTCTTTCTTTCATCGACTCGCTCGATTCTCTCGCGCTTTGTGCCTAAGCGCGGCGTGTATGACGCCGCTGCTTCTCTTTCTGCCGCATAAACTTATTTCGCCGTTGACCCAACCTTAAGGTATTGCTTTTCGTCATTCACTATATGTTATTGTGCGTATTTTAATAGCAATAAATAAAATGTAAAAATTTAGGTTAAGCTAATGACTTATTGCTGCGTGTCCTGCGAGCTCCGAAATTGATATTGTAATCAAACATTTTTTTTTGTATCTTTACTATTTGTACAAAATGTTTGCTATTATATTTCATAATTATCTGTATTCGTTTGTTCTGATTAACTAATAGGATAATAAATCGATTATCCCCCTTCTTTCTCTCATTTTCCCCCTTTCTGATTTCTTTTCCCTTGTAACTTTATAACCCCTTTCTTGTTCTGTGTTCCCTAACGTCGTAATGACGTTGGATACAACAGGGAAGGTACGTATGTTTATAAATATACAGATAAGCAACTGATCCAGCCAGTGTGGGTATCAGACGATATACGATGCAGTTGGGACTATCAAGTAGTTACAACGTGCTACGATCTTGTAAACACGATTCGACACATAAACTTGTTCCGATAATGGGAGAACTCGATTACGTGCATTTCAGTCCAAAGGGCATCGACTAGAAATCTAAGTTCAATTCCCGATGTTGTAAACATGGAAAAATGTACTTTACGCCAATCATCGTGTTCCCATTCTTAAGCATGGAAATTAACTCCCCATATGTCTGTCTCTATAGTATCGACAATCGACATTTAATCACGGCTATTGATTTCGATTATGACAGTTATGGTTTGCGTTTTAATTGTACACCGAAAAAGATTTCTGGTCGAAAATGAACGAATCAGAATTTTCTGGTAAAATTTATTAGAATTCTAGTTGAGATAATCGGAATTCTGGTTGATACAATATTTCTGGTAAAATCCACTAGAATTCTTATTTTTACCAGAATAATTATATCAATCAGAATTCTAGTTATCTCAACCAGAATTCAGAATAATAGATTTAACCAGAAAATTCTGATTCGTCCATTTTCCACCAGAATTAAATAGATACCTATATATTTAATCTGACCAGACCATTGTACTCAGTGTAAAAGAAAAGCTTCATGTCGTCGAAATAAGTGAGTGATGACTCTAAAATGTAACACTTGCGCATAAGAATTACGAATTTTATTTTTCTGCGGAAATTCCAACATCACACATTTTACATTCTCACGATAACCACATCTGAAAGTCAAGAAAGAGATTACTGACGGAGAATTGCAACTTTTCATTCGCGCGATCATATCGCTTGTACGCTTTTAACCTTAGGTTGTCGATGTTATATCGAGACGAGATCGATTGAGTCAAGGCGGTACGAACGAAAGGAAAACACTAGACGCCGCAAGGGATAGTGCACCTCAGGATTGACTCGATCGATGACGGCGTCCATCATAGATTTTCTTTCAGGAAACTACAGAAGTTCGATCAACGTTACATTGTTATATGTTGAAGAAGCAGTGGCAATCCAATCATTTGAATTAAATAACATTTTTGTTATTTTCAATTTCCGTGTACGTCAAAATGTAAATCAATTCATTTCTGTAGTTATTTTTAATTTGAACAACGATAGTAACACGTATGTTAGTAAATAATAAATTAACTCTCTCTCTCTCTCTCTCTCTCTCTGAGTCAAATTTTCTAAATTTTCTTAAGTTAAATTGTTTTCTCGAGTTTTTGTTTAACTTTATAATTTTAGTTAAATTAACGATATATTGAATAGGAGAACAGTAGACCTAAAAAAAACATTAAAAAAAATTCAAATTGAGTATAATTTGACATTATGAATTTAATAGTGTAGAACATACAAGTTTGCTCGATCATAATATTATCATTCAAAATAGTGTCGACACTAATTATATTTATTATATTAAATTAAAATATTATATTATATATATATATATATATTAGAAAATTTACTTTGTTCTCCTATATAAATTTGTGCAATCGATAAAAAAATAACTTCCTGAATTCTGATCAGTTTGATGCGTCGTTAAAAAAATATAATTTTGTAATATTTTATATTAAAATAAAAAATAACAGAGAAATATTTATATATTTTTCTATCAAATTGTCTTTATGTGTGTGTATATAATGTTAAATTTTTGATACGCTTGAAACGAACAAGACTTGCAAAATATTTGCTATATTATTGTCTCATATTTCCTCCCTCCAGTTAAATATTTGAAAGACTTTCGAAGATAATCTCACGTCGGAAACGATAAGAATGCTTGACGACAGAAGGGCGCCGAAGACGTCGGAAAAGATATATTCCAATATTCGAGCGCATAGATAAATAAATACATACGTGAGTTCCCTTTCAGTTGGCCTAAGATACCCTTCCCTTACACCGTCGCGGTCATACCACCGATCTAGAATCCCCATTCAAGAATCTAATTTATATTGAAGAATTCCGAAGAGGCCAGACCGAGGCGTCGATCTTTGAGGCGCCGCCGTTTAAGATGCATTATGCTGGCAGGCGGTCGACAATAGGCAGGAGAGACGAGCATGAGCAAAAAGGAAAGAGAAAGAGGAAGAGAGAAAGGAAGAGAGTCGATCGAACTCGGCTACAAGGTGGAGAAAGGAGGAACAATCTTGATAGAGAACGTGAGAGAAACGACGAATGAGAACGAACGAAGAGAAGACAGAAGAAGGAGACAGAGAAGATAAGAGAGGGGAGAAAGAGAGATGATGTGCCTTAGTCTGCGCGGAAAGAACAGCGAGACGGATGTCGCGGACGAGGGGTTACAGAGGGACAGAGGAAACTGGTCCCAGACCCAATATGATAATTGAGCTTGGGGAGCGATGTGAACGTAGCACCTTGTAGGCATCCGTGAGGCCATTGTGACCTCCCACTATATCGTAGACCGCAACGCGAGAACTCGCATCGACTTTGTAGATGCGTGAAAACAGGAGGGTCTGCTTTTTACTTTCTCCCTCTCATTTTCTCTGTCTGTCTCGCTGACCGACGTTTAGCGGAACTACTTTCCCGGATACGATGTTTGACATGTTAACGTTTCGATGGGATTACGCGTTCGCGTCATAAATTTATTGTGGTGGCTATCGACCTATGATATTTCGAGTGGATTTATTGTAGAGAATAAGTAATAAATAATTCACGTGTTTTTATTTCCGCGACTATATAAAAATAATTACGCATATTTTTCTTAAATGAAGACATGTATAATTTGCTGTTATTTACATAACTGTATATTAAAGAGATTATTTTATAGCTCTCTCTCTCTCTCTCAATTATTTACTTTTGTACATATTCTCTCTTGCTATTCTCACTTGCTTTTACATCTAATTGTAAATTTATTCTTAGAGGATTTTTTCTAGGACACCAATAAATGCATTATCTATTTTTCTCTAGTAGTTTAAATATTGATTATATCGTATTATATTATTTAATGTTTAAAATATTATTTAACAATATTATACTTTCGTATATGTTTTTTAATATATTTATTAATAAACGTAACTGTATGTGTACCAATAACATTATTTTTTATATTCTACATGAATCGCAGCGGATGTAATCATAAACGTGCGCAGAATATCACAATCTCATCCTTATTAAGGAAGAATTTATATCTGCCGTACACGTCCTTGCGTTTTCATCTATAGGGACCATCGCGTCGTGTCCATAACGCTTGCAGGTTGTTGTGCAAACCCAACCGACGGCACTCTCTTACCTCCTACAATTGCTCAATGTTGCATTGAGTAATCGCCGCCGTTTCACCCGCCACCGTCGCCGCGAGGACGGCAATAATCGCATTGGCATTTCTATTTCTACCTATTACGTTCCCCTCCGCGCTATACATTCCCAATCGTCTTCGACGTGCCGCGGCGGCGTGTTCATTACTAGGTCGACGGTTTTGTCTGTTTTATGTATGTTCGCGTCGAAGTAGCGCATGGTTCGCTCGTCGTTCGTCGTTGGTACGCTCATCACCAAAGCGGATACATAACAGATATAAGAAAACGGCTGCGATTAGCGTATCGCGCGTAGCGGCGATTACCATGAACTCGTTTCTCTTAAACGCAAATCCGCGTTAAACCGCTGGTGTATTTAAATAATCGGTCGTACGACGCCCTCGCGTGTTACAATGTAATAATTCTTTGCGGTAGAACAATTATCGTGGCATCTTTAACACAAAATTGCAGCAGTTAAACGGTTTTTCACAAAGGGAGTCTTAAAAAATATCTATTATTAGCTTCTAATTTTAAATTAAAAAATGTTTCTTTATCAATTAAGATAATAATTGTTAATTAAATTATATATCATTCAGAAATGCAATAATAAATTGCAGAAATAATATATATTTTAATTATTCGTTGGTGCATCTCTGTCCTTAATAACGGTGCACCGAAGCGATGGCGTTTCTGTCGCTCTCCATAGTTAGTGATGGAAAGCGCATTCACGGAATGCAGTCGTTGCTTAATCGCCGCCACTTCCCTTTGTGCCAGGAATTCGTATATCGACTCATGTGATGCTGCGATCTCGAAACCGTGTGTCGCGCCTCGATGTATGCACCGGATGCAGCTTGATACGGTGTCTCCATATTGGCGGATTAACACGCGACTATCATCGCATTGCCACCTTATGTCAATATACTTGGTGAATGGAAACTGCCAATGTGATCTCTGCCACTCAAATTATACGTATTTCAACGAGGTAAACATAGCCTTTAACCGTTGTTTCAGTCATTACGAATTGAGAATAAATAATAAAACTCGGTACGCGCACATGTAGAAATCGCTAATAAGTTACACGATTCAGGTTTCATCACGAGATAGTGATTTAATTAAAATTCTCATTGCAAGGAAACCTGTTCTCTTTGCAAAGAAATTTTTATTTAAATTTTTTTGCTGCATCTATTGCTAAAGGAATATCTCCGATTATTTTTCTAACTATTCAATTTAATCTTCAGATTTTTTTCCTTTATACTTGAAAGTCTTTTACTACAAATCATTAACTGTACGACTATATTTCAGTTATTGTATAATAATATCTTGTAAATTTTTCTTTGTATTGTAAAATACCGCTAAATTAAATGAATAGTTATATTTATAGGTAATCAGAATAATTGAGGTTCAAGAGGTGATTAGATTTTTTAATCGGTGAAACCGATTGTTTATTCGTGCTATTGACCTTAGCGCGCAGCGTGTCGATTGCAACGACGAGCGACGCAACCGGGCACGATGCAGTCGGTACCGGTGTGTTTGCTTGAAAGGTTAGCGCCGCCACTTTATCATATCGCTTCAGCGCCGACAGCCGCCCTACCTGCATCCATCCCCCCTCATTATACCCTCTCCAGGTCTGTCGGAACATTATTATCATCATCATCGGGATGGGCGCAGATCGCTTTAGATTCCCGATCTCCCGCGCAATTATTTAAACGTTATTATTACAACCTATTTATGCGAATTTCGATCTTCGACTTTGTTTCGAACAATCAAAACTGACAGGTCTGTTCTTTTTGGCTAAAGCTCTTGCATGGTTCATCTTTCTTCCTTTTCTCTCCACTTTAGAAAGAAGAAGAGAAAAGATGAGCCAGCAAGAAGTTCAGCTAAAAAGAACAGGGCCTAGTGATACAAAAATTGTTAAGTTTAAAATATTGTCGAGCGAAGCATGAAGAAGTGCGACGGGACGTATATGTCTTGGTATAAATAATTTTAAAAAATTCTTAATTTTCGAGAACGAAGATGAATGACGAATAGAAATCGTGTCGATCAATGTTACGCTCCTGCGCTCTTGCGCTGTGCTTCGATATCGAGTCATTCAGCTGCGCAATACATGATTAAACAGAATTGAGATGGACGAGAGTGGGACGTCTTTCGTTACAAGGAGGTCGCCTTTGTGCTGATACGGCGCGTGCAATGTTTTTACGTCATAAACAAACACTGCAAAGGCCAATAACGGTCATGAGTAAACAAATGCATAATATCAATTCGCGAAATCATTGCATTTGTTCAAATAGAATTGTCTAACGAATAATCTTTACCGAACCTGATTCGATCTATCGAGATATTGATAAAAAAATTCGAGACTCCTCATCGGCTCACATTGCCTTTACAGGAGAGTTTCGTACGTCACTCTATAAAATTTACGCCTCATTACGAGTCACGAGAAGTTTAAGAATCAATGTAGCAATGCCGTAAAGACGTGAAGATAATCGCAAATAGTGCGATCGAAAATGGCAACCCAAGAATTCACGAGTTGTAACTGAAGTAGCTGCAGTCGTGTGTCTTGCGAGGTTTGACGTAGAACGAGCGAAGGCGGAAAGACCGTGATAAAAACGGGAAGGGTTAAGAAGAGGAATGGAATATAGCTTCGAGAATCCATATACGGTTTCTTCAGCTATCTGTTCTACGTAGTCTGGCGAAAGAAGATCAGTGAGTGTGGATCGTGAGAGGAATAAAAGTCAAGACGATCACTTAAACCCTTCAAGTACTTAAGGATCTCTTGTCTCTTGGAAACTGATTCCTTCATCTTTAGTGATCGATCGATATTTCTCTTCTTAGTCAAAAGTGGTGAAACTATTTTCACGGAATGTTATGAGATACATTCGTTCACTGGGATTAAATAAAAGAGAAAGAATATGAAGAATATAAATCTGTCAGTAAAAATTTAGCTTGAAATTCTTCGTTATGATACAAAAGTCGAAATTTGTTTAAAAAAAAAACTACTTCACGTAATTGTTGCTTGTAATTAATTATTGTTATCTTCTTGCTTCAATTACAAGAAAGTATTTTAAATAATTTTAATAATAACTTTAATAACTTTAATAATTTTAATAACAATAGTAATATATAATATAGCGATATATTAAAAAAGGCAATTATTCATAGTTAGAGTAATTTCGTCCTCCATCGCACCTTGCCGCAGCTGTCATTTAGTTTTCCGAAGGTCCGTTTAAGGTACGCTCGCACGCATCGTGTGTCTGAAAACGTCGCGGTTAACCTAGACTTTAGGTCAGGGCGGGGCATTTTTCACCGCACAATTTCATCCCGCCGCCTCTCATTGTAAGGTAAATCGAATTAATACGGACAAATCTAAATCGTATCGATAGGATTAAACGGAATCGGCTTTTACGTGACGTCACAAAGGTATGCGTTGATGAGTCACGCGACGAATCATGCGTGAACGCGACAGAAATGTACAAGATCGCAGATGAAAATTCGAACGAGTTTATTCCCCGCCTCTAGAATTCGCAGTTTTGCACAAAAAATGGTTTATTCTATGGATTTAAGTTTTAACTTTTCAAATTAAACAAATGGATTAACTTAAGTTTATAAACCTGTAACCAAGATTTCACAAAGAAAAACTTTTTTTTCGCAAAGAATTTATATAAAATACAAATTCTTATCTAAGGTAATTACAATATTTAAAAAAAATATTTCTGATCAAAATTATATCCTAATATACCTAATAAATCATAGTTTACTTTATTCAAAAGTTCACTGAATATAGTGGATCCAAACGCAATGAGTAATCTCTTTCTAATAGCATTTTCGCACAATTCTGTCAATTTCTTGAAATCTCCTGTAACAAGCGCTCTCTCTCTCTCTCTCTCCCCCCCTTTTGTGAAAGAGAAAGCGGGGTGGTGGATCAAGTGTAGAGGGACGAAGGAGGCGAGGGCTGTTGTGAGAGGAGAATGAGAAAGAGGTGGTGAGAGGAGCAGAGATCTTTGGTTAGAGAAGCATTACAGCGGCGCCCTGGGGCCATCCATCATCCCAATAATTGCTTCCCTTCCCATCATATAATTCCTATGGAGCCCTACTCACCCTTCACATCGCCCGCGCTGCCGCGACGTTTCTATACAGAATATTATCGCAAAAACATTTCTTATTCTATGCGCGTGGTCGTGCTCCAGAATACTCCACTCTACGCTGAACTACGCAAGGAAGAAACATTAGCAATTCTTAAGCGTCGTCCACGCGTATGCTATTGAGCGCTCGGTAACGGCAGTTTCACCTGTTCCATTCCTTTTACTTGACGATGAAATTCACCGGTTTACTGAACGTAAAAATTCGTACACACACACACTAAACAATTAATATAAATCACGAAGAAAATACCACACAATCAAAATATTCTTCAAAAATTGACAAAAATCAGGAAAATTAGAATATTTATCACTATCACATGCATGAAGTAATGTAAAAAATTAATGTACTGTTATGTTTGTAAAAGGATATTTTCTTTTATGTGTGTATGCTCCAGTCTCTTCTTGTCTTCACTCAATTTTCGCGTAAATTGCTAATAAAGTGCACTATCAAGTCAAGGCCTATTTATACCTCGCTCGTTCTGTGCAACGTTGCAATTTTTCTTGCTAAAACTCCCGAATATGACCCTCCTGATTCTCGAGAAGACCAGACTGTCCTGTGACCAAAGACTAATCGAAGAATCAAAAGATCGATACTATTGACGTGTACGTCGCTTTTTCGGCGCATCCCGTACACATCGCGCATGCAAAAGACAAATAGCGTGCTGGCTATTGTTGTTTCAATACAAATGTATCAAAAGAATTCCTATATTGCCGAAAGCAGTAGCTAAAGGTCGAAATTATCCCTAACGACGCGCGCGGAAGCTATAAGAAAATCATACGTTACGGGTGAACGACCGTGTCGCGTGGGTGGAACTGCGCAATTTCGCGGCGTTTACGTAGCTCATAAAACGCAAACCCTCGTTTTAATGTTCCTCCTCGCGTCCGAACTTCCGTTTCTTTCGCAGAATTGATATTTACCGGTCACACGTCACCGCATTAATTATCGCGCGCGCGCATCCGAAATTCGTACGAGCCCCGCCCGTCAAGAATTACGCTGTGAATAATGTTAAGTAAAGTTATCGTAACTCTACATTTTAATATTTTACATAAAACGAAGGTAACTCGTAATTTGCTTGACGTGATTAAATATAACGTATAGGTATCCGATCGATAATACTATTTTGCTATACGATCGATGGTACAGTGATCGTGGTTTATAAATTCCGAATGATAATCGGAATTGGAAGAATTATCATTCCTTTTAAATTGCTGTTTTTATTATTGTATCATCAATCTTAATTCTTTTCTACGCAACTAAGCACCCACAATGAAGAAACTTGTCTTGAATACTTCCGCAAATTAGATGGGAGTCGATGACTAAGTCGGAAACAACGCGTCACGCGTGAATGGTTGGGAAAAATCATGAATGACGATGACGTATGCAATTTAGCTATGCTGATACTCTCCGGTCTGGCTTGACAATCAGAATTTTGCGGAAGAGGTCGATTAAACGCACCGGACATGGAAGTGGTTCAGTAATGATAAATGCGCGGCCTTGTAAAAAAAACGACCACGCTTCCTCGATGAAATTTTTCGCGATAATAAATATGAAAAAAAAATCAGTTACAAAAATATGTTTAAGTTAAGTCTATTTTATATTTGATTACATTTATTTTTCTCATTAACTAAGATATTTATACATTTTATTATTTATTAGTCTTATTCTCTGAATAATATTTTTTTGTTACTATCTTTCTATATATATTTTAGTAACTTAGTGACTATTTGGTTACTGTGTAATATTAAATATTTAATAACGATCGTAGGAAGATATTTTACAAGATGACGTATATATTCGGCGCTTTTATGAATCTTTTTTATCTAATTGGACATGACCCAGATTGCGTATTTGTTGAACAGTTTAAGATAGGATTTATTCATTATGTTAACGAACTTTATAATTTCTAATTTTTATATTACAATATTTATTTTTTGTCAACATTGAAAATGACCTGATACTGGTCAAAACATATGTTTTATATTATTGTTTATTTTCTTATGTAAGTCGAAATTTATATTAAATGATTTGTTCTAGACTCGTAGCCCTTCTTTGTTACATTATTTATATTTTTGTTACATTTTTTTAAATATATACACAAAATATATGTAATAAAAATATACGGAGATAGAGAGAAAGTTAATAATAGAAAGAACATTAATAATCATACACTTCACATGTATTCCACATATAATCATCCTACATACTCCAAGTAATTCGAGTATTAAAAATCGCGTAGCTTGGTTCCTCATCAAAAGTTTCTAAACAAAAAAAACCTCACGGAGGCTCGTCACGCGCGGCACGAGTTAACCACGGAGATTCTTGTTCGCCACTTTATACGAAAATCCCGAAAATTCTCACAGGAGTTGGCGGGGGTGTATGGGAAGAGAGGGAGAGGAGTTTTCTTTTCTTCTCGCCGCGAGCGACGGGCGATCTTAAACGAGACCACTCACGAGGAGAGTTTCTTGAATCAACTTGTCGAGGTTCGAGAACTCCGAAAACGAGTTCCCCGTTATGCCTGCTGCCCGTCTCGCACTCGCACTCACACGAGTCGTCGTCGGAGTTTGCTCTTCGACGACGGCCGAGCGAAGCTATCAGAGCGGCGACTCGTCTTGAATTTCGTCATGGGAATAGGTTGGAATGCGCGCGGTAGAATTGTGCGGCCGGTGTGAAATGTACGTGTATACGCGAGGTACATACTACGAAGACACGTAACCATTCTCTTTCTGTTTCTCGCTGTGAGCGATGTGTATACGTACTGAAGCTGCGATATGTACCAGTGTGCGTGAACGCTGTTCACGAAAGAATCCCATTCATAGACGTAGAAGAAGAGCGAACGGGTGAGAGGCCGCTATCGAGAGTGAGAGAGACGCAGTCAGAGAGGAGGCGAAAAAGGAATAAAGGAGGAAAAGAATAGACAAACGGAGTCCTTTGGATTAAACGCAAGCGCTAGGTAAAGAGGCTTAATGAAAAAATTTTCTCTAACGAGGAAGGCTGTACGGTGGGCCATCGCGTCTCACCGCCTTTTCAGGTCACCGTTGTCATGTCTGCGATCCTGGAATTCGATCTCCAAATGATCGATTCATGGGACTGTCGATGAAGTGTATACAAGGTATCCTGAGGGACCAACGAACCTCTAGCGGAAAATTCAGGGACGACTTTATGGAAGATAAAATTTTTATCTTCAATATCTACCATCTTCAGAGTTAAGGCCCAGTTCCATAAATGTAAGAAACTTTAATCTACATAATGATTTCGCAAATTTAAATGTGACATTGACAAGTATCCGAACCAAGGATCGAAACGTATATATGTCTGAGAGATTAAATAAAGGAATTATTTCACCAAGATCCAGTGCATGGCTCACAAAAGCATTAATTTATTGATCGATTCATCTCAAAGGAGCTTTGATTCGATGTAACTCAATTTAATTTACTATTTGTATTTTTCTAATTCTTAAAATTCTTGTACTAATTCTTTTCTTTCCAATTCTAATTGTAAGAATTAGAGAAGATAAATAGTAAGTTAAACTGAGATTAAAATTAATCTTACATTTGTTCGGAATCGGGTCTAAATCGCAATTTGAACTAAATTCTTGAAATAAAATTTGAATTAAAATATTGTTCTAATTAATCGAAAACTAGCTTTTTTTATTTATTTGCGTTTTTAAAATCTTATTTGTAAATTCTCCACGTTGCATTGTTATTATTACTACAACTTGTCACTTTTCTTCGTTTATCCTCTAGTACTTATAGTGAAATATGTTCAATAATTCTAAGTATCCTACGAAAAAGTATAAAATATTGCAGAAAGTCAAACTGAGAAAGGCGCTGATTGCACTCCATAAAAGAGTCAATAGCCAAGTCGAACTAACCGGTTATCGACCTATCGACCTCGTACGTTCATCGTACGAAAGAGGATGACGTCGAGATACTTATATGCTCCGCGAGAAGTATTTAGTTCAGCACCATTGGAATGTGATATCGGCAGTGTGTATCGGATTAAGACAAAGTATTTCGGTCGTTTAAAAACAAGTTTATATAAATCCGTTAAGTGTAATCTCGGACAATTGATGCAATTATTTAAAAAATCGACATTCATTCAAAAGTGAATATTTAATTACAAATAAATAAATAAAATAAATATCGAAATAACAGAGATAGAACGAATACTGTAATAGGCTCGTATAATATTAAATGTAAGTACGATCGATCGATGGGAAGTCATGGAACGACCCACTGGTTAGGAGGCGTATGGTGACACCATACACCATATGTTTTTCTCTCAATCATGAAAAATACAGACGCCAGTCGCTTATGAGCCTTAAAATATTAAAGCGATAACGATCATTGATCGCGTTCCTGTGAATCGAGCAGCAGCCGTGCTATTATGGAAAAAAAAGGCGATGAGCTCGTTTCCGTTGTGCTCACGATTATGAATGAAAATAGATTTCGAAATTTAACGACGCCGCGTTCCATTGTCGATTCACGAGATAGACGTGATCGAAAGACGGAAAAACCGAATGCTGCACATTGATAGCTAAAAGTAAGGAAGGATTAGAATACGGCAACGAATATCTTCCGATACTCTTCTTACAAGACTACTTTATATAAAATAGATAATATATAAAGCCGGTTAAAATCAAGAAAACTTTACAATCAAACATTACAATCAAAATATACTTATATAAAATATTATATCAAAATTGGCGATAAAATAGTTAATTAATCCTTCATGGTCACACTGAGTCAAAATGATCCGAATTTTTGTAAAAATTTAATTTTAACACTAAAAGAAAAAAAATCGTAAACACGTATTATAAAATTTAGCGTGAAAGCGATATAACTTTCACGCTAAATTCTAATGCTTACGATTTTTTTTAGTGTTAAAATTAAATTTTTCACAAAAATACCATTATTCCAATTTCTTAAAAGATGAAATTATATATCATATTTTTTTAAATCATTGCAATACTGTCGATTTGGTAACACTTTAAAGATGGGTCGGGTCATTTTAACCCAGAGTAACTGTATTAACCATCGCGTGACTTTTTAGAAGTGTAACTATGAAGAGTTAAAAGTTGACTCATCAAGAAAAATGTTTTAATTTAATTTTGAGTCGATAAAAAAAATGATAGTATTAGCTAAAAAAAATTAATTCATCACAAGCGGTAATAAAAGAAGTCGAAAAACAGCATAAAAACAAATAATATAAATTTGCATACGATATAATTATACAGTTATACGTTCAATAAAAGAAGCTTTGAATATGTGGAAATCGCGTGCGTGTTTTTCTCGTAGAGGGAGAAGAGACAATAGTAAGAGGGAAATAATTTATGCGCAATCTGAAGTCCGGTATTTAATCATCTTACGTTTACAAAAAAAAATGGAAAAAATAATTATGCCGATGTTATACCGATTTTAATTATATTACTAATTTTATTTTTCATTTTCACTAATAGAAACCATTTTCACGTATTTATCGTATCGAGATCTGAATTCAATGGAATTTGTTTAAATACTCTCTAAATGTGAATCAATGAATAATCGCCGATATCAGTTCCATGTCACTGGATAATCAGTGAATTCACAGTGAAATTCAACTAAAAAATGAAATGTGTAATCTCTAACCTGGCTAACCTTGCTTTAGTGTATAAATTCAATGTACAAGGTATTGGAACTGACGTATAAATATCGGTATTTTAATTATATAATGCTCAAATTGCCTTTCTTTTTCAAATTTTAAATTTTACTGATATTTAGATTTAGGGAGTATAATATAATAGTTTGAATTTTTGGAAAAAAAAAAATACAACGAATGTCACTTGTAACAAGTTAGTTATCAATAAAGTAACATGTTTTTATTGTACTGTTATGAGAGAAAAGGTACTTCCGTAGGGTCATTATCGTGTTGGCATACATAGGACTAAGCATTTTATTTCTCTATGCAAGTAATATCGTAGTCTAGCGCTTTTTTGTCGTACGACACCGCGGCTGCTTATCAGTCGGTGACCCAGTGCGTGGAGAGCGATAGCCCTCTTCGTATCTGTTGCTCCTCGTTGGTCACGTGTAACTTGAACGTTCTCTTTCAATGGTGGCAAGATGTTTTTCGGAAACGTCTTGTCTTCGAAAAGATTCGGAAGATGCGAGAAGAAAACACTTTCACTTTGTATTTTGCGCTTAAGCTATGATTGAATCGCGTCAATAAATCGAAATAATAATTTTGAGAAAGAAAATCGTTGTCACTTTTTAAGTTATCCTTCTCAATTTTGAATAAATATAAAAAGTAACAATTACTTAACAGCATAGAAACGCATAGAAATATTATGAATATTTGTATGTATATACATACTTAATAAATAAATGTATCTTATATATACAGCGATTTAATAAAATAAAAAATTTTCTATTATACTAAGGCTACTTTATAACTCTATAACTCTAACGATATCGTTAAATTGTCGTTGTGCAGATTTTTTACTGTATACAAAATCTGCACAATGGCGATGTAATGATATCATTGCAGTCGTTAAGAGTTACAGAATAGGCCCCTAAATCTAATTTTTACGCGTATTCTAAAATACTATTGTGTATATTTTGTATTTAAAGAACTTAAATTGTTAACATTAATTAAGATGCTTCAATTATTATTTATATCATATGCGAGATATTGTCGATGCCAAAGGTAAAGATTTTGTCATTCTCCTCTCTACCCAAAATCTCACAAAATTGATTCCTCTTAAATGTTAATTGGGGGGCAAACGATAGTAAATAAAAATAAACCGACCCGTTCTCGATTACACGCTGCAGAGGAATCTTATCGTGTTGTCGCGCGTGGTCAGAGTTTCTTTACGTTACCGCGGAAGAATGCGTTGATTAAAGGAAACTTGTGTACTCGCGCCTTTTATTCAAATGCTCTTCGCTCATCGTTTCTCCTCTCTCTTTTTTTCTTTTTCTTTCCTTCTCGCATCCACTGTCGGTGGATCACTCCGTGGGATGAGGTTGGAATATAGCCGTTAATTATCGTGGTAACGTGGAATGCGCCTCGGTTTTCCTTTCTCCGTCTCTCTCAATAACTCCCGACATCTCTCTCCGTCTTACCAACGCGCAAGTTCACCGCCTTCCTCTCGCCTTCCTCTGGCAGTTCGATTCCATCTCTCTCTCTCTCTCTCTCTCTCTCTCTCTCTCTCTCTCGCTCTCGCTACTCCGCGTCCATCGACAGTGGCATGGACCACCTCATTCATCCTATCTGCATTCCTTTAATGCTACCTGTGGGCCGTGGAATGTCCGCGCCAACCCGTCGAGCCGCGCGCGTTCAGTGCCGGACCTACGGTATCGTTTATCCCCGTTCCCGCTCATTGGACACCCGCCCGTTGAACTTCCACAAAAGCGTTCTCCCCTGATTCTCCATGAAGAGGTGTACCTAATCCGCGCGCGACGTATCCTCGACGCGTTTCGCTTTCGACCATCAAACAGGAAACTGGAATAACAGGGTTCGTTCTGGATTTGTCTAGTCATCATTTAGGTCTACGAAAGTTTTTAATCAATAAATTCGTAGGAATAATAGTATTAGACTTCAAGGAATAAATTTTTTTTATCAATTTTTGGGAATATTTTTTTTAAAAAAAGATAATTGTTAAAAAGTAAAGAATGATACTTTCGATAAGAAAAAATCAAATCCATCTTTATCATAGAATAATATTACATAAACAATGGCTTGCTAAATTTACAACATTATAAATTCGATAAAAGAAAAATTGTAATACCAAACAATATCTTGTAAATTTATATACAAATATAACCTCCTTCTAAGATTTTATGTACTTGGTCAAATTAGCATGTGTGTTACTATAATAGATTTCCTCTTAAAAGAAGAAATAAAAATGTCCGAACTACGAAGAATGTGTCAAAGATCCTGGAACAAAAAGTCCTTTCGCTGACATTCTTAAAGAAAATATGGATTTTCCATGAGATATTCACGTAAAACTCTTTGAATTTCACCGTTCATTCGATATGCTAATGACCGGAGTCGAGGATATTCGAGGTAGACTAGGCGTCGCCTACCGAGCCCTCAGGTGCTCCCTCCTCTCTTGTCGTTTATTTAACTCTTTCACTCTTCATTCCTTTCTTTCACCCATGTGTGTCCCGTCTCTCTTTCTCTCACTGTGTGTCTGTACAGAAATGCCCGATCACCAATTATCGCGGACGAGCGGCATTAAGAGAGCAAAGAAACCCGTTTACCTTGCCAGCCTACAAGATCGTAGATCGTGCACCATCGACATCTCGCAGGAGAGACATGCGATTGCAAAAAAAAACGTATATACTTATATATAAATATATATGTGCATATAAATGTATGTATATAAATATATACACATATGCACATACGATGATAAGAATATTGCTTAGAAAAACGGATAACAAGTTTATATACCTTCATATGTACAATTAAACACATAATCAACTTTAACAAGAATGATAAAAAAGTCAGTTCCTTCTTGCCGAAAATAATTATTACATTAAAATACATAGAACACATTTAAAAATGTAAGATTCTGTGAAATAAATGCTTCAATAATAAATAATTCTGCAAAAAATAGTTTTATCCTTTCCCAAAGTCCTTTCGTTATTTGATAATCATCTCTTCAATCTTTTGTGTGTGTGTGTGTGTAATGACTAGAAATTTTATAGAAATTTTATCACTTTTATATAAAATTCAATCGATTGATTGAACAAGTTCTCTTTTATTCGTCAATTTTTTAAGAATTTACTCCTCAGCAGACAACTTTTCCATTAGATACACAACACGATGCATTTAATGTAGACTTGATGCAATTTATTATTACTGGAATCATGAATGAATTTTTGGCCGATTCTATTGCTTGAAAAAATTACTGGATATGTTTTTTGAATTGACGTGCTCCTCTCGCAACAAGATCTATAACGGATCTGCGGATGCTTGAACGAAGATAACGAAGAGAGACGAGGGAGAAGGAAAAGGGAAAGGAGATGAGAGTACGGAGCCGCCTCTCATTATCGGCATCTCACGGTTGTTAGAAGCGTATCATAACACGATGTATAACTAGAGGTAGATTCGATGGAACGGAGTCCCATGTTTCATCTTCTCTTCGAGGCCTCTAAGGTCGATACAACACAATAAGGCCCCGAAGCTCAGCGATCGTGGCCGAGATACCGAGGGTTTCAGATCGCACGGTTAGCCCTCCACCCCCTATTCCCTCTCTTTTCTTCTGCTACCTCCTCTTCTAATCTTTTTTTCTCTCTCTCACCACTTTTCTCTACCATCTCGTCGCTCTCTTCCTCTCTTCCTCACTGTATATATATTCCCCTTCTCTTTATAATTCCTTCCTTTTTTTACTTTTCCATGCACGATGGATCCTCTTTCTGTCTTTCTCCCATCGTGCTTCTGCTTGTTGAGGAAGGAGAGTGCCTCTTACGGCTTCTACTCTTTGGTCATGCCGCCGCCTCGTATCCCTTTATCTTCACCTCCAAATAGCTAGGTTAACGCTCCATGGAGCAAGAGCAGCCAAATTTTTTTAATATTCACGAGCGCTATCAGAATATCAACGTAAGTTTTTCACGAAATCGATGTATCTATATGATGAATTTATAATAACATTCCTTGAAAAAATTTATATGTGTATATTATTACATTACATCATACATGTATAATATATAAATAAATTTATTAAATTTATTTACATAAATTTACTTAAATCCATTTTCATTCGTTGGTACTGAAATAAATTTTTACGATAAAGCGCGATACCTTCATGTCACGCTAAATGAAAATACATCACGATTTATTAGAGATTGATATGCGATTTTAGAGTTGAGATGGTTGTACCGTTCATTCGAAGAAGCTCGCAATTTCTTGGCGAGCCGCCAAAGATCGTCGGCCTAGCAGGAGCCATGGCTGATTCCTTGCCTTGGCTCTCGGGCTCCTCCCTTGACGAAGGTCAAGACATACGAAATCTCCATTTGCCCGAGGTCGCTGCGGCACCTTCGAATTTTGTGCTGGACCTTCCAAGAATCGCCGAGTGTCGGAGCCCTCGATTGGAAACGGTCAGACTCTCGAGTTTCTCACTTTTTTATGACGGCCGCTCGCGTATGGCGCTAACAAGATACCGCAACTGTTTTCGGGACCCGCGTTTGTGCGCGGCATGTTTAACAAATTGAAGTATCCCGAACAAGGAGAGAATTTTTTTCTTCTCCAAGAGAAAGTTAGTGTTAACTTCAATGATCTAACATAAACTATCAAAGTGTACAAAGTTTTAGTATTGTGAAATAACATGAACTGCAAACACTGAATTTTATTTAAGTTTCATTAAATTCCATTTATTAAATACAAGATAAATGTTGACAGAGTCTTCTTGATCTGGAGTTTAAATTTTAGTTTCAAAAATTTTAAAAGACATTCTACTTACTCTCGAAAAAAAATCTTACAAGCAAATTAAAAAAATTGAGCAAAAACTTGCGACTAAAATCCTCCTCTTTTCGTTCGAATTTATCCACCTTTCTCACGCATCGATATTTCTATATTCATAGCTATCCCGTCATCGCGGAATAGTTAAAAAGTGGCGAATGAAACAGGACGAGTCGTCAATGAGGATCCACAATTTCTGAGAAACGCGGACTTTAACATAAATTGTCAAACGTCGTTTTATTTCGGCGCGTTTCTCTGACCTACCCTCTTCCTCTTTTTCCTTTTCGAATGTTGCTACAATCCTCCCCTTCCTCTCATCACCATTTCTTCGATGCATCTCTTTTCCTTACGAACTGGAAAAACGTCTCACGACGCCCTCTTTCTTTTTTCCCAGGCTCTGATACACGCTTTATGGACACATTTTTTTCTGAAAGGACCTACCCCACGGTTCTCGGAATCGATGGGCCGTTCTCAAGAGTCTGCCATCCTCTCTACCTCCTCTCCTACGCCAAGGATCCTTGCTCTTGCCACTCAAGAGGCGCAGCAGAAATGCTGACAAAATTCTTCCTGCAATGTAATATGAAGCACCCCTACGAGTAAATTATACCAGAAGTCAACGAATAGCAGCGAAAACAGCAGTCAATTCTCGAAATTTCACAAGATATCTCAGAATATTACTGGTTTATTGACAATTAAAAAACATATTTGCGAGAATTCCGTGATAATATAAAAAAATATATTTAACGTATGATAGAAATTATGAAAAATTACAATTATTCTAATCAAATTTTTGGTTAGGACAAAAAAGTTCTGGTTGGTCACATATCAACAAAACTTTTTTCTTAATGTATCATATGAATATAAAAAGAAGAAAACAGAAAGAAGAGAAATGGTACAAAAACCGCGAGGAATCATGATATCGCCTTTGTGTAAGAAAAGAATTGGTGCTATTTCGTTGTCGCTCGTTACGGTCCACGAATGCGACGTGAGAAACTCAGAATCGTCTACCAGGTCGATCGAGGGTAAGAAAGAAGCGAAGCGCCAGTTTCCCACGCGGCACCCTGCACCGTTTCGCGTGGGCGCGACGTGTATGCTCGCGGGCGATATAGTCACAATATTTAAGATTATCCGAAAAAGGTTGGATCACACCCTCGGCTTCTACTATATTCCATCCAAAGGAAGAAAGTTCATCCGTAAAAACTTTCCCACGGATTAGAATCCGATAGTATAAAACAAGTTAATTTTACGGGAATTTATTGTAACCGTTATTATCACAGTAGCAAATTTACTATCACGAATTACTCAATTTCTTGAATTATATATAATAATTGATCTCTATAAAACTTTATGACACTAAATGAAGTTTAATATTTGAAATCTTAATGTAGAAGGGCTATATATAATATTGACGAAAGTAAAGACTGTTGACTAATATTTGACATAGGATAACATTCTATGAAGGTCCGACCACAGTACTCGGAAAAATCGATCATACGTCAGCGATATTATTGAAGTTTGTTATCGCTTTTGAGTTCATCAGATTATGAAAGACATGTCTTTTATCTTTCGCGCGTTTAAATGCATAGGCGTCTGCGTTGGGATTTTTTGGGTCGATGGGCCGTCCGTTCTGTTAGGAATTTGGTCAAAAAAACCTTACCTACCAGACCGCCGGTATCTCTAAAGACAGACAAGTTTTTTTTTCTGTAAAAAAAGAAGGAAAAATATGGCTATATTGCTAAACATAATTTTTAAGAACAACAGGAATTTACGACCGTTTCGTCCGGGATCAACAATGAATCTGTCGCAATAACAGGTTAAGTATTTCTTTTTTGTTTCTTGTTGTTTTCCTATTTACCTATATCGATTATAAGCACAAATACATAAATTAGAGATACGAATATATAAAAATAAATAAAAATGATAATTAAAAATAAAGTATAAAATAGCAGAAACTAATAACATTAGAAAAACACGTTGAAAGACAATACTTGTATAAAGTAATGACGAAGAATAATAATTAGCAAGATGAGATAAAAATTAACGAGAAAGTATGGATAAGAAGGATTATCTTTCATCATTATCGTAATAAATATTCTTTCCTGATTGATGTCAGAGTATCACAGAATGGGTCAATTGAAAAATTTTCTCACAGTAGGTCGCAATCGCAAAATTTGATTTGCAATGAAAGAGAAGCAGACTATTTCAGAAGCGTGGTATAAAAAAGGAGGAGAAGCGATATCTGTCGCAAGGAATCAAGACCGCGCAGAGCTATTCTCGAAGTTCCAATCCCAATTTCGGTCCCGAGAGAGACTAAGGAACGCGAACGGCTCCATGTTCGAAATGATGCTCAGGTCCAGCCCCTCCCCCTTTTCTCTCCTTCTTTCTTCTTTGCTCCTGCATCATCTCCTTCTCTTCCTAGCTGTCTTTCCTCGGGATTGGTCCGTAAGCACAGTCATTCACAGAAAACACAGAATGCAGAGGGTCACGTGAGTCGTAGGCAGCAAAGTTCCCCGAGGAAGGGCCTAAGAGGGAGGGAGGGGGAGGGGGAGAGAGAGAGAGAGAAACACGAAGGTAGGAGTACGTGCGCATATATGCATGCCGTGGCGCCAGGCAGTTCACTGCTTATATTCTCGCCGCTCTTCGTCGCGTTATGTAGAGGGATGGATGGCGAAGGTTTCGTTATTTCGGTACTGAACGCCACTGTCCAAGTACCGTCAAATAGTAAAAATAGAATTTATCGGAATTCAAATTTAAAAAATTTATTTTTTTTTTAATTTAAAGTATTTGCACTTTTTCACACCATTCTTTAAGTTTAAGCGTTAAACTCGTCATTTGTTGCCAGCGAAAATTTTTGCATTAATTTGTTTATTAACTAAAAGTAATAATTTAGACAATATTAAACAAGGAATGTGTTAGGAATAATTTAGACACTATATCTAAATTATTACTCCAAGTTAATAAATTAATGCAAAAATTTAGCTGGCAGTAAAATACGAGTTAAAGAATGGCGTGAAAAAGTGTAAATATTTTAGACAAAGTAAAACAGAATATTATTTTTTTTTTTATACTACTGATTGTATAATAATTTAGCAATAACAGAGATTTAGGTACAGAATATTCTTAACTATCTAAGGTTTGTTATACGCAAAAATTGACTATTTTTTTGCGATTATGATAATGATCGGTATCGAGAATAAGACGTAATAAAATTATATATTTATGCCAATTTCGCAAAGGATAAATGGCGAACGAGTGTATCCGTAATGAATTGTAAAGCGGATCGGTGATCGTTGTGACGAAGTCACAGCATGGAGCACGCGGTATACCTCGAAGTATAAAAAGGGAATAAGAAGAGGTGTAAAAGAATTAACACTGGAATGCGATCCCGACGAATCTCACGAGCAATTTACCCACGCAAGAGAGAGAAAGGGGATGGAAGGTGGAAGAAAGAGAGAAGGTGGAGAAGAGGTGGTATCAGAACGAAAAAAATAATCGACTAAAAAAAGGTAGAAGCGATCGTAGACGATCGCTTGTAGTCAACGTGCACTAGAAAACCGACCAGGGTAGTTCTAACCCCTCATAGGCGCGAGCGCGAGTTCAGGCACTGTGTCGGTGGCCCGTTTCTCGGAAGGATCTCATTCGTTGCTCCGGTGCCTATATATCTCCTTCAGGGGGTCTCATTCTATCTCCCTTTTATCCATAACTTTTGTCCTCTTCTTCCTTGGCCTCTTTCTCCTTCGATGTGCGGTGCCGAAAGAGAAACTCGGGATGCTGGGAATAACTGCATAATCTTACGAAAATGTGGACGCGCCCGTTCATGAATGTGCACGCATGTGTGTATTTGTAAGCGTGGTAATCTTACGTATACCGACGCTGCGTTCAAACGACGTAAAATGTCGACCGAAACGTGATATTTCCTTTTTCGAAATCCGGGCGTGAGAAAACGAAGATAAAAGCGCTTCAGTCGAGTCCGATAAAGGGAAAGGACCTCCTCTGTGCTGCGCGATTACGAAGTGATTATATGAGAAACGAACAAGGAGTGGAGATAACCTTTTCTCTACGGTTTCGAGTGATTTACGTTTTCGAAAATTGTGGTATATCAATGCGAGACTATCTAAATAGACAGTCTAAAATACGCAGACATTCTTTTTCTATATGAATCTATTCTTTTTTCACGATTTTAAACAAAAATTATTAATTACTTCTTAATTAAGTAAGTATAATTATTAATTATTTTAAAAAATAATGAAAATTCTTTCAAATAAAACTATTATAAAAAAGATTAAAAGAACACATTAATTGTTTTCTCGATACAATAAAAAACGACAAATGTTATAAATTAGATTCCTAAACTTAAAAAATAATTTGATTGGTGCACTATAATCATAGATCTAGGAAAAAAGTGATATCAGAAGCCGAAAATAGATGAAAACGATAAAAACAGTTTCGAACGATTGGAGAACCGACGAGGTTCATGGCTTCTTAGAGAGAAGAGGAAGAGAAAACGAGCGGAAAGGCGGGCCGCAGAATTCAAAGAACTCAGAGAGAACGGGGTAAACAAAATATTCCCGCTCGTTCATGTAAAGGCACATCCGCACAAGCATGCGTAAAGCAAGGAAGGGAATCTGGCAGATAGAAGAAGAAGCCAAGATAACGAAGTAGCTGATTGTGAGAGGAACGTGAAGATGTGAAGGAAAACGAGATAGAATGTGAAGAAAATGAAAGAGGATAAACGTAAGAAAGGAAGAATAAAGAAACGAAAAAGAGAAGAATCACATAGAAAATAAAGAGAATTAAAAATGTTTAATGATATACAACGAAGAGAAGAAAAAAATAAAGAACGAAATAGGAAATCGAATAAATAGAAAGAGAAATAATCTAGTCAGAGTGTAAAACGAAGAGGAAGTAAATGCATAAGACCCGAGAAGGAGGATCATAAGGAAGAACAAGGATGAAATCCTTGGCTGGGACCCAGGTGAGAAAGAAACAGACGATCTGCAAAAGCATCCGGTGGCGCCGTGCACGAAGGGCGAGATGAGAGAGTTCGGCGATGGAAAGGGAAACGCGGAGGTTGTCCGCCCGATTGAAGGCGCGTGGGACAGGGAAACGGTGCGGAGGGATAGGGCGGAATGGGCCTTTCGAGGGCCGCGAGAGGTAAAGAGTCCCGAAGATGGGCCTCGCCCGCCGCGCGCGGTAGTGTCGGTGGTGATACAGGAGGGTAGGGTGGACGAAACGAAGGAGACGCGGCAGAGAGGCGGAGGTGCAGAGAAGGCGGGGGAGAAAGGGGGCGGGTGTCGTGGAATGCGGCCGTGGTCCCGGTATATACGCGCGCCGGTCCCAGCCTATGCCAGGGTATTTGTGTATTTATGTGGAACACCGGAGAACTCCGCCGATGTGAGAGAGATAGAAAGAAAACGAGAGAGAGAGAGAGAGAGAGAGAGAGAAAGAGCAAGGAGAGCGAGAGAGGAACTTCTCCCATGAAAGGGAAGGACGAGGACAGAAGGAAGAGCCAATGGCCAGCCAAGGTGTGCTGCCCTTTCGTTACGAGGGAGCGAGTAGGTAGGTACACTCGAGAGAGAATCCGACTATGCAGCAAGAACACCAGGAAACAAACGACAGCCACCCCACCATCATCACCACCACACTGCCACGCCGCCCATCGCGCATTTCTCTCCTTCTAGTCTTTCCTTCTCTTTTTCTCGCGCCGCGCCGGTCACGCTGGTCTCTCCTCTCTTTCCATCTCCGCTCTGTTCCTCGAAATTCCATCGCGGAGTACCGCGTCCCTGAGGCTGCTTCCTTTTGGAAGTCTTGGAGACACCGCGAGGTCAAAACACGCGCTACACTGTCGGAATTTCTGCACAAGTAGTCGTCCGTGTCTTCAGGATCAATCGCTTAGTCGCAACGTTTTCTGAAGTTAAGATAAATTATCAAACTTACTAAAGCTTCAAATTCCTAAAGCGGAGTATCTTTTCAAATATTGAATTTATCTAATCTCTTAAAAAAGATAGAAAAGTTTATTTAAGGAAAAGTTTTCTTAAACGCTCGCTCCCTTTAGATAAAAAATCAATTTATCTCTTCAACGACTGACATTATCCTTTGCTTATCGAGTAGTCCTAGAAGCGTGCAGAACAATAAATCATGCATCGATTGGTTAACGCATTCCAATTCGACGAATTTCTTCCAAAGCATTATTCTCATTGGAAACTAAGCCTTCTGTTCTCTCTACCTTCGCTAATCTCTCTCTCTCTCTCTCTCTCTCTCCCGTTATCCAGAACGAGCGTAACGCGAGCGACTGGTACGTGAGAGAATGCCGTCAATGCGACAGCGGTGATTTCGGAAGGGAGCGAATGAGCCGTGCGAGCGGGAAGGGAAATGTCTGGCGCGGGACCCCATCGCGGATACTGTACGCGTTGAGGAATACGAATCCCGAATACCGCGCCACGAACCAGTCCCGGAGAGACTGTAGCGCCGGTATTCGAACCACGTGGCTCTCCGTTCGCCGTCCGTAGCGACTGCGACCCGACTCGGTCGCCCGATCCCGTGGTCGCGTTGACAGGACGCAGGGTCACAATCGTCGTTGTACCTTCACGACGGTGTAGCACGCACTTGCTTCGTGCGCGTAATACGCGATTCGGGTAAAGAGAGCTCGTTCTGCACGACCGCGTTCTTTCGCCAGTCGTACACACCATCGTATATCTCTCTAATGATCGTATAACGGCACAAGTAGTTTCCCCAACAGTACACAAGCGTTAATTTTCTACCACAGCACGCCGATTAACAAATGCTAATTAAAATCAATACGGAAATCAACATACTTCACTTGTTCTTCTTTTTTTAGAATTCATGGCGAGTTCTGCAAACTGGAGTAAATATATGATGTCAAGATGTTCTGTTAGGTAAAACTATAGGAATTTCTTAATTTCATCATGTAGGATTTAAAGTTATCGATTAATTTAAGTAATCGTTCAGAGATTGTAATCGAGAAAGATACTAAAATTGGATTTTTTTTATAAGTATATTGTACTTGTTGGATAAGGAAGGAGGAACATATTTCGATGGGACATTCCCCGCGCAACGTACTTCTCCGAGTCCCGGCGTGAGATTCCGATATGTCGTCGGTGGATGAAGATTGCCGAAGGAGGAAGAAGGAAACGGGGAAGAATTGTCTCCCTCGTTCACTCGCATCTTCTCCCGTCGGTCGCATACGAAAAGACATAGAGGTCGCACCGTCTCTATCTCCCGGAGAGACTCAAGGCACGCAGCATCTCGGGCGGTCCATCAGCGACGGTGGCCATCCCCCTCCACCCCCTCTATCCCACTCCGTGACACTTGAGCTTTCGGTAGAGGGACACACAGTGTGCTATACACAGACACGCATGCACTCACGCACGCACGCACGCAAGTGTGTATGACGGTGCGAGAAACGGAGAGAGAGGGCATGTAAAGAAAGAGAGAGAGAGGAGCCGTGGGAACCGAGGAAAACGTTTCCCGCATACCACCCCCCCTTCGGCCGATTCGTGCCAACTCTCTCGGCTCACTCTCTTTCTCCTTCTTTCTCTTTCGCCCCCTTCGCCACCAATGACGCGCGCGGCAGATACACGCATACGATTTGAGCGCGTGAGTACGCGCGCACACCGAGAAAAAAAGATACGCGAGCGAGAACGAACGTAAAGACCACGTGACCGGCCCGTAACTTTCACAGACGCGAGCGACTCGTTTCGTCTCGCTTCCCTGGCCGCCCTCCCGCGCAACCCGCGTCTCTCCCGCTTCCTCTTATACTTATTCGAACGACGCAGTTACTCCCGCAGTAGGTACGCGCAACTGCGTCGTAGGCTTCTCCACCGAGAACGAGATCTGCGTACGGTGCCCGGTGCCGCTTCCTTATTCGACGCGCACCGCGTCGAGGAGGATCGTTTCGGCCGCTCTTTTCTCTCGCGAACGGCTCTGCGCGCCGTTCGCGACGCGCTCGTCTCCTCACGCGGACGTGACACGTCGGAAGACGTCAATGAACGTAGAAGCCCTTCTTGTTGTTGTCCGCACGACACGATAACTGATAGTGATAGCCGCTGGACAAATAATACTCGCGAGGCTCGAGTCACGTCCGAGCCGTTTAACCCTCCGAAGATGAACAATCTAATTTACACCCTATCTCGAAGTTATGCGCAATAAAAGTCGGAATATATAATTTTTTACAACGCGCGAGAATAGATTAATGTAGATTATGTTGATCCAGAGTCTGTGATGCGTTTTATATTATAAGAAAACTAAAGTATCACACCGTAAACATAAGAATTTTACTGCAAAACTCACCGCGTATGTGGAGCGCATAACTGTAGATAAATCACGCATGTTCGGACTTACCTAGAACAAAAATAATAAAGATATTATAAATAACATAATTAAAAATAAAGAACATAATACTAAATGTACACTGGAAAAAAATATTAAATTTTAATATATCATTTATTTGAATAGTTCCAACTAAATATTTATCAAACATAAAGATATGTTTACTTGGTACAAAATTATCAATTTGATTTTATCATCATTCCTTTTTACTTACAGTAAATATTATATTAATTTACTGTAAGTAAATGTTAACAATTGAACTGTTCAAATAGATATTTATTAAAATTTAGTATATTTTTCTCAGTGCAAAATCAATATACAGGGTGTCTCATAAGTTTTGCCAATCGCTTTTATGTAGATAGAGCGAAAAGTCTAAACTGAGTCGAAAAGTCCTCTACCATTTTGCAATTTTCGCAATGGTTAACGAGATATTAATTACTAAAAATCGCTGAATTGATTTTCAATAATTCAAATTCTATCAACTTTACAGAAAAACAGTGAGATTGTGATAGTATATTATTGTAATATTTTATAATAATATTATAACATTTTTTATTATACTTAATTTAAAAAATTTGTTATTTTTAATGTTTTTGGTAATATTACTTTTTTCACATGTATGTTCTAATGTTCTATTTTGTTATTTATTGTTTACGATTATTTCATAGATATTTCCAGCTTTTCCTGGGCTATGTATTTAGATTGTTTTAGTTTGTTAAGCTGGCGAACAAAAAATTTATCAGTCGACAAAATCAGAAGAAAATCCAAAAATATTTAATTACCATGTTGATTCGAGTTTAAATCTGGCCAAAAACTGCAATTATTCCAAGTTATATCTTATAAAACAGAAATTTAAAAAAATCTACAATTAGAATAAATTATTTGGATTGGAATTTTCTCAAATATGTTTCTTTGAAAAAGAGAGAGAGAGAGAGAGAGAGAGAGAGAGAGAGAGAGAGAGAGAGAGAGAGCTCTCGCTTTCTCTCTTCTCGAGAAAAGGAAGTAAGACGAGGGGTGGCGACGACCAGAACGAAGGAAGAGGCAGGACGAGAAGTCGAGAGAAAGAGAGAGGAGAAAAGCAGAGACGCGCGAGAGATCCGAGAAGCAGCAAAGGAGAGAGAGAGAGAGAATAAATGCGGCGAGTCGGGGAGGGAGACGGAGAAGGCCGCGGTCCGGATGAAAGGGGACCGAGGGAGGTCGCCGCCCTTCCAGGAACCCTTATAAACTTGGACCCGATCTTCGGGCCTTTTTCTCCCTGTTACCTACTACACACTCGCTCGCGAGGCGTGCAGCGTAGCCCGCTAGAGTGATCCTTGTGCGAGCACGAACGAGCGCGCACGCAAACACGGCTGCATGCGAGCGAGCACGTACGTACGCGTGTTCTCCACTAACCGCGTGCAACGTCTCGCTTTTTCATAGATCTCGAGATTTTTCCGCCGATTAGCCGAGCTTTCGTGGTTTGCCGCGTGGGAAGCTACATCGATCAACATTCGCACACGTGCATACAAGTGAAACCATTGGACATTAAACGTAAATCACCTTAATAAATAAAAAATATTAATAACGAATAATAAGATTTTTTTTCATATTTATATCCAATTTTCATTTTTCCTTCGTTCATTCAATTTCCAGCCTTTCCCTGGGCTATGCATTTAGTTCGTTTTAGTTCGTTAAGCTGGCGAACAAAAAATTTATCTGTCGATAAAATCAGAAGAAAATCCAAAAATATTTGACTACCATGTTGACTTTAACCATGCTGAGTTTAAATCTGGCCTTTTTCTTTGTACAATTATAATTATACATTAAAAGCTTTCGCTACCTTTATGAATGATTATGATTGTCGTATCGGACACTTTGATGATATCTATTGGAATCTAGAAATAAAATAACGTTTCTCAATGGTGTCTGTAAGAAACGGAAAAAAAATATTTTTATGTAGCATTTAAGAATTACACCCTACTATAAAACAATTTTAATGTTGACGCAAGCAACAAGGGGGTCGATCATCCAACGCAAGTGCGTGGGAGGACGTTTTCACGAAACGGATTTCTCGAGTCCCGCCCGCGCGGTTCGCGAGCCGAGAGTTAAGAACGCGAGGAAAACACCTACCATTCGACGACGGCGATGCATGCGCCCCCAGGGGCGGACGAGAGAGCAGCGAGTAAAGTAATCACCGACAAAATTGGTTGACGAGATAGTCAGATTGGCCGCTGGCCACTTGGTTGCTCGATTGTCCAGACACGCCTCCGGCGAAATGAAATTTGATTTTGTCGGGCAATTTCGCGCCCAAATCAACCACCTCTCGCCCCTGCCTGTTGCCTCCCCCTGTCCCCCTGGAGAAGCGGTCGTCGGGCCCATACTGTACCGGAACCGAGGGGGTCAGGAACGCGACGGAGAGAGTCGTATCCCGTAACCTCATTAAGAGCCGCACTTTCGTGGTATTGGCCTCATTGAGCACTTGGGAGCATCTTTCCGTGCGTCGAGTGCACCCTTAAGAGTTCAAAGGGTGGATAGCGAGGGTTACCTTCCCTTAGCGCATGGTGGAAGAAAACGGGGATGGTGACGAACGAACGTCGCTTATGGACCACCGATTCGTATGAGGAAATCTATCATCGCCCTCGATCGATAGAAGATGAGAACAATAAATCTAGATTTCTAACTTTTTTTCAATTGACATTTTTAAAGTCTTAAAGAAGTAAAAATATAAGAAATAAAGATTGACATCAACTGAATTGCATGCTGTACTAGCGATTACTTTTTCAATCAAAGTCCAAGATCCTGATTTACTTCTGAATTAGTAATTTCCAATCAATCCATCCAGTAATCAGATATTTTACAAAGAAAATTCAGATTTAAAATAATAAAAAATAAAATAATAAATAAGATAAAAATACGCATGTAAATTTCTATACGCAAAATTTTGAAAACAAATGTTCCGCCACTCGACACCGGCAGGTAGATAATGTTCTGGATTAGCTATGGTCTTGGCGAATGATATCGCGAGACATTGTGCCAAGTCGCATATATTAAGAGCTGAACGTACGCAAGAGACAAAGAGAAAGGTTTTCTACCCCCGTATTTTCCCACCCCAGTTCGCGAGTGTGCGTTTTGGCGGACGCGCGTTTCTCGATTAGACGCCGGAGACTGCTGAGAATTCGATTACGCGAGGAGGCGCGAGTGCTTTAAAGGGGCGGCAACCCAGGCATTGTGCCGTGCGTTTGGATAATTCAATTTCTTTAAAGTAATTACTTGTTGCTTCCACTGTGAAAGTTTGTTTCCATTTCAAAGAGCGAGCGACGCGCCAATAACTTTGCCTCTTAGTTCGCTATACATGCAACTTTTCGTCTCTCTCTCTTTCAATAAAATTGGTGGTGAACGCGTTTTGAATACAAAGATCATCAGTTTTGAATAATGTTACGTTATTTTATTGTCGTTAAATTACACAGTAAAAAAATTTTGGGTTAAATTTAACACATTTCACATGTCTCAAACAGTCCATTCAAATTTTTGTGTTAACTTAACATAAGATGAATATGTTAGAAAGTAACATAAATATTATATATAAAAAATTAATACAAAAAGCATAATACTTTGATACAATTCAAACAAATTTTATGTTAAATTGGAACATTTATAATATTAAATGAAACTAAAATAAGTTAAATGTAACTTAAATTCTATTTTTACATTTTTAGTTTAGACGATTCCTCTGTGATATTTAACATAAGCAATATATAGATTTAACAGATATTTATTGTTACAAAGAGAAAATAACATAAATAATAAACAGAGAAAACGGGCAATTAAGAGCCTTATTACGCGGTAATTGATGCGATTATATTATTAACATATATTTCAATTTTACATAAATATAAAAACCGAACGTTTCGGCTCAATTCGAGTCAACTTCAGCAGTCTTACATAATAAAAATTCTTGATACACATCAGATAATCGTATAACGACAAAGTAATCGAGTGCAGCATGGAAAGTCTCTCAGATTATCAAATCTACTCGAATTTTATATTTATGTAAAATTGAAATATATGTTAATAATATTATAATATAATCGCACCAATTACTGCGTATTAAGGCTCTTAATTGTCCATTTTTTCTATTTATTATTTGTTTAATATCTCAAAAGCCCAATTCTGATTATTCGCTTTTTTAAATAACACAAAATATCTGTACCTTTTTACATATAAAATATGTAACTAGTTGTACAGAACATATTTCTTCAATAAAATTAACATTTATAATATATTATAAATCAATACACACATTTTATTCATTTATTCTTAGAATTTATGTTTTAAAACTATACATTATCTTTATGTTATTTGTTTACTTACTTATAAATTGTGTTATTTTAACACTGAGAAATGTTAAATGTTAATTTAACACAAAATATTCAAATAACACAATCATATTATGTTAAATTAAAATATGTTAAAAATTCACTCGGATATATTAAAAATTTAATACAAAATTTTAACAAGGATTTGAGTGGACCATTTCTAACACAAATACAAAATGTTTTTTACTGTGTATGTGTCGTATAATATTTTTACTTCCTGACGATAGTGAGATATAATATATTGCTAAAAAGTTTTAAAAATCTACTTTACAAGATCTAATTCGCAAACTTATAACAGAATTTTGTTAATTTTATCATGTTATGAAAATTATAATTCTATGAAGTTTTAAACTTAAAAGAATTTTTTATATTATGTCCCAGTATAGTTTTTGATGTACTATGTATACTCTCTAAAACTTTTAGAGTGAGTTTCAATCTAAAGAATGAAATCTCATTCTTAAAAATTGAAAATTGAGCCACTCTTTTTCGAGACTAGCTCAATATTTTCTTTAGACTGAGATTCCACTCCAAAAAATTTAGAAAATATCAAGAATATATTATTTTTTGTACTTTACACACACACACACACAAGTTCTAATTGGCAAAATATTATAATTGAATTTTATTAATTTTAGAACACAATGTATTATGAAAATGATAAAACTCTGAATTTTTAAACTTAAAAGACTTTTATATTGATTATGTCCTAATGGTCTTCTCTGCCGTAGATATCTCCAATAGTTGGCTCTTTTTCTTATGTACTATATTTGTATAATTGTTTTATTATTATTTACCAACATATCATTAATTATTTACAAAACTTTAAAAATATTTTATTTTATACTATTTGTGTATAATTTTATAGTTTTCTAAATTTAGGTTTCGATAATGGAAGAGAGAAGAGTGAAGACTACACAGCATATGTACAACGCCGCACATCCGCCATTAATACGCTGCGCTATTGTAAGGCGCGCCAAATTCAAAAGCGACAAGAAAAAAGAAAAACACGATAAGATCATCTACATAAATCTTCGTGTCCATTAAAAGGGTTAATATTTCATATGCATACACTTGTAGGGAAGGGTTTATAACTTTTGTGATTGTGATTATTACTGACGTCACTTAATCGCCGATTGTATTCTGACAATCTAAATTCTACCGTTACGGTTCTCGCGTAAAATCGCGATACCACTATAAAACGTACGCGGTATTGTATGCAAATCGAGTTTACTCAGGAATAGATGTTAATAAAGACAAAGTTAATAAAAATAGAATTTCATAAAATCGATACTCCGCATTCCATTGAAATTGATAACGTTTTATATATATACAGGGTGTTTCCAAATTAAATGGCAAAACTTCGGGAGCGTGTAGAGGAGTAAAAAACTAAGAAAAAAAGTCCTATAGACATATGCTCCTTTTTGCTTTGTTTCGCAGGAAATCACGAAAAAAGAAAAAAATATATTTAATTTATTATTTTAATTATTTTATTTATAAACTTTTTAATGAAGATTTTGTTCGAAATGTGCACCTCTTGCAGCAATACAAGCATTGCATCTGTCAAACACGGCTCTTGTAGCAGCCAGGCACTGTTCTTGCGATATTCTGTTCGCTGCAGCTACGATACGATTTCTCAAATGTTGCTCTGATTGAATAGGCGAAGAATAAACTTCTTGCTTCAGAGTACCCCATGCATAGAAATCTAATGGCGTTAAGTCGGGCGAACGAGTTGCCCAATGTACTGCTCCTCCACGTCCAATCCATCGTTGTGGGAATTTTCTATCTAACCAGGTTCTAGCGACTCTGCTGTAATGAGCAGGGCATCCATCTAATTGAAACCACATTTCAGTACGTTGTTGTAATGGGATGTTTTCTAAATAGTCAGAAAATTCATTCTCCAAGAAATTTAGAAAACGGTCCCCATTTAATCTTGCAGGTAAAAAAAACGGTCCCACTAAAACGTCGTTCCAAATTCCAAGCCAGACATTAACAGAAAACTCTTGCTGAAATTTGTATTCTCTAACAGACCTGGGATTTTGATGAGCCCATAATTCCTTTGATTAATTATTCCACCTCTGGTAAATGTTGCCTCATCTGACCACATTATTTTAGATGGAAATAAAATATCATTGTGGCATGTCTGAAGGTACCAGTTACAAAAGTTCAATCTGTTCCAATGATCTTGAGGTAATAAATTTTGCACTTTTTGAATGTGGTAGGGATAGCGATTATCTCCTTTTACAGTTCGCCAAATTGTTTGTGGTGACACTCCCAATACAGCCGACGCATTCCGAACGCTGGTCTCAGGATGATTGTCAAAATGTTGTAAAATACGATTCCCTGCCTGCAAATCTCTTCGTAACGCTGCTTGAAATCGGTTGTTTTCTTGTCGAATTGAAAATGTTCCAGTCTCTCGCAATCTATTAAATGTCAACATAAACACTCTTCGGTTTGGCACTCTTCTGTTTGGAAATCGTCGTGCATATTCTCGCACCGCCTTTAAAGCATTACCGTTGCAGAAACCGTATACAAAAACCATATCAGCATATTCACTATTAGAATACGTACGCGGCATATTGCAAAAGACAAAATTCATCTACTGTTAAAGGCTTTCAAAGAGCGACTGACAAATTCATAACAGAAAGTGGAAAATGTAATCAAATATGTCGGTGCTAGATATGGCAAGAAATGTAAACATTTTTTTTCGATTTCTCTGAAACGGAGCAAAAACGAGCATATGTCTATAGGACTTTTTTTCTTAGTTTTTTACTCCTCTACACGCTCCCGAAGTTTTGCCATTTAATTTGGAAACACCCTGTATATACAAACAAACTTATGCCGTTTTTAGAGCAAGCGGCACATGTTTCGTAATTTTTTCTTTAAAAATACAGTCCTTAGATTTTCAAATACATTCTTTAATCTACTTAAAATTTTTTTATGCAAAATTTTTTATTAACTCTTCGCGGGCAACATGAATTTTAACTCTTCTATCAGCAATATAATAGGGATTTTTAAGAAACAGAGCAATTTTTTATTTGTTCCGGATTGTACGCAGAGAAAAAGGTTTCTTTGGATTTAGTATTCCTTTATTTGACTAAAAATTTTGTTGTTTCATTCGAGAAATTTCTATTGTTTGACAGAAATAACATTGTTATTTGAAGTAATTTCTTTCAATCAAATAATATATTATTTGGTTACAATGAATACAAACAATGAAACAAATTATTTGTTTGAAAATGGCAAAATATATTAGTTTTAATAGAGGTTATGATAGAGGTCCATGCAAATAATTGTCTTCTTAGAACAACCATTATATTTTTTGACCGAAAACAATGGCTTATACATCTAACAACAGGATTAAACAAACAGCACTATATGCTATATCAATTATGTTTGTGCAGTACAATTTAATCACGCGAATGTCGAAGATAGACATTACCTGTTCAAACAAATAAAGTATTTAAGACAAAGATATACATTGTTTCAAATTCAAACAATCGCACTTATTGATTCAAACATTGGTTTGTTTGGATCATTCCAAATAACAAATTTATTTGGATACAATCAATTTATTAAATCCAAAGAAATCTTTCTGTGTAAAAATTTCAAAAATTCTGGAAAAAATTCTTGAGAAAGCTTTAACAACAAATTTTTATTATCATAAGTCTTTTAAAATGGTGCTTTTAAAGACCCTGGTTGCTGTTGGAAGATCGAAATGTATAGGATTGCAGGAATATAAATAAGTATAAATAAGGACTTGTACAACAATCTATGATTTTTCGCAAAATATTTTGTTAAACCAATGACAGTCAACCATACCTCTGCAAAAGCACGAAGAATCTCGATGGCGACTAACCGGCGGTGGAAAGCAGAAAGCGAGCAGGAAATAAGCTCTCGTGATCTTAGTTGCTTATTTTTGGCTAGACTTCGTAGAACCATATAATTTCTAAGCTTTAGTATTTAGAGCTTTAGAATTTTAGAGCACACATCGCCGTCGCTCGTTCCATCGTTTTTCGATAATATCGGATGACTGATAACGAAATAATATAATAGGAATGAATAAATTATTACAGAGAGAGAGAAGATTAAAAGAGAGGTGTAGCTGTAAATTTTCCGATTAAGATTAAAAATTGTTGCGCAAAATTTTCTTTACTTTTTCTCAATCCAAAAGAAATAGTTATTCACAATGAAAAAAATTTCTGGTTAAAAATGGATGAATAAGAATTTTCTGGTTAAATTTATTAGAATTCTAGTTGAGGTAACTGGAATTCTGGTTGATACAATATTTCTGGTAAAATCTACTAGAATCTTGTTTTTATCAGAATAATTATATCAATCAGAATTCTATCTTACCTTAACTAGAATTCTAGTAGATTTAACCAGAAAATTCTGATTCGTTCATTTTGCACCAGAATTTGATCCAACCAAACCATTTTTCTCAGTGCAATTACGCTACAAAAACGCGCTAAAATACTTGAAATTGAAATGACTATCATTTTGTTCATTCAAATGCCTTTCTTTTTTAATGGAATGAGTCGTAACACGCGAATTAATACAGAATTCGACAGAAATTACGAGCAACAAGAAAAATGTTCATCAAGTCGAATGATTACTGTGCAATTAGGGAAAGGAGGAAAGGAGGGGAGCTCGGTCGCCGAACCCTTGTTTCTGAATCGCGGCGCCATAGCGACCCTTAAATCACGACCAGGACATGGACGGGGCTATCGATACTCTATCTTTCGTATACAAAGTATAGACGCAGGTGGGCCGCGTGCACGCGCATTTTACGTACATGTACGTAGTATGTACGCACCGGTTGCGTGCCTGGCACGGAACGCGAGAGTACGGACCACGCGCGCCCTATGCGGGAGTCACGCACCAAAACAAACCCTCTCTTTTCCCGTCCGCCCCTTACGCGATCGTCAGTTTTTCGATCGTTCTGACGAATTTCGGGTATTTGAAAGACTGACTGAGTTCAGCAAAAAATAATTTTGCAACTATTGTAAGATTTTTTAATATAGTTATGTGTACATTTAGATCCAGCAAGGACCTAAAGGCAAGAACTAATCATATATTAAAGAATTATAATACAACAGTTGCAAAACTGCTTTTTCTGCTGAACGTAGCCATTATTAATAACGAAGAAACACCAGAAGGGAGAGTTTCGATAGTTTTAACGATGTAAAATATCGGCTGACAATTTCAGAAAGTTTCTGTGAAAACTAAAATAGAAAAAAGAAAGTTAGAAAAGAGAGAAAAACTTAAGGGTATCTCACAAGGGACAGATGTATAAAGAAGAAAAATCATTGCTGAAATGTTAAGAATTTTTTTCTCAAGAATCGCCTTCAAATGAAAGAAAAGCTTTGGATTGATAATGGAAGAAAATAATGTTATAAATAGATTTCGAAATTATGTGCGTAATCACGAAGAAAAACAATCCAAGCAATTTTGGTTTTATTGCTTACATTGTTCAATAAAAAATTATTTTTGTCGGGACAAGATTATTTTTTTAGTTTCTTAGATGCTAAATTTGAATTAATTTTCCAAATTGCTTCTTTATATGTCACAATTTTAAGAAACTTGAAAAGGATTAAATTATTAGACTCAATTGAATAAAACAATAATAAAAGGTAAAAAGAGCTAAGAGCCAATACTAGTTGTTGATTACTAATATTGAATGTCTTTCAAATTTTAAACAAACGTTTCGTCCTTAAACTAGAACCTTTTCAATGTTAATACATAAAAACAATTCCTACCTTACATAGGCCCGATTTCACAATATATGGTTACCTAAAGATTAAAGGTAACCAAGAAATTCATGAATGAATTTCATTGATGAATCTGTTGGTAACCTTTAATCCTTAGGTAACCATATATTGTGAAAACGGGCCATAATAAGTCAAATTTGTAATTGAAGTTACAAAAAAGCTATTTTCATGTATTTTGTCATATTACAACTATGATATATGTGACATGCTGGAAAAGTTCTTTTGCAATCAAAATTAAATGTGTTGTTAGGCCTTTCAGCCCTTAAAAGATTGTTAGTGTCGGCTATGCTTAATAAAATATTCATGTGGAGTCAATTGCGGAAAAAATGTGAAGCAGGTCAATGACGATTTACCAAATAGCTTTCAGTAATATTTATTTAAACTTAGAAGCTTTTTAAATCGCTGAATACGAATTCGATGTCAAAATTGAGAACTTCAAAGTCATGAAAAACTTGTGTACATAAATTTTCTCAGTAATCCAAATATTTTTCAACTTTATACATCGATCATACATTAAATTCACTATTTTGAATTTGTTGATTTTTAACAGTGAATTCAGCGATTTAAAAAATTCTTTTAAACAGATACTTAAAAAATCCTTTTAAAGACTGAAAGTTATAACAACATATAGCAAATATTTAAAAAATCTTTTTGAGGACTCTAAACGTTATAGCAACATATAGCAGATATTAAAAAATCCTTTTGAAGATTGAAAAAGTCATAATAACATAATTTCGATTGCAATAAAATTTCTTCATCACATATCACGTTATAGTTGTAATACGACAAAATGCATGAAAATAGTCTTTTTACAATTTTAGCTGCAAATTTCTCCAAAATGAGACGTAATGGAGCAATTTGGAAATCAAATGCGTATTTAGCGTCCAAAAAACTACATGGAGAATTTTTTTTTTAAATTTACCCTGAAAGTATGGTAGTTGTGGTACAATAAAATATTTTAAAGATTTTTTACTATACACTTCAGTAAAATTAATCAAACTTATGTTATACTTTATTGTAGTTTTATTAATGAATGAGAGAGATTTACATTAAAATTCTTCGAAATACAATGTTGTCCCAAGACTATCATATTTTCAGGGTAAACTCTAAGAAAAAATTTTCTCCGTATACGGGAAATGACTAGTCTCGTTTTGCTGTCTTATCATAAGAAAGATATACGTGTAAAAATTATATTATTGACATATTCAACTTGAAATCGCTCAACTACAAAACACTTTTCTGTTGAAATCTATACAGAAGATAAAATTACAATATTTTCTCTTTTATTGTACAATAGATATGTAAAATTATCATCGTATGGTTATAAATCTATTGTTACAAATAAATATAGAGAACATATTGTATTTTTAATATCGACAAATAGTCACAAAAATTACATTGTTTCCAATATTTGCTTTTTACTACATACATTCGAAATTTTAATTAAAAAATAATTCCTTCTCGAACCGCAAAGTACTTCAAACATTTGGTGATTAAATTTTTCACGTATATACGCGCGATGTTAATCTTAAAATTTATTAAAGCTTCGCAATCCTTTATCGAAGATAAAGGATTCCGAAAGCGGAAACGAAACCCACCTGAGTCTCAAACCCTTTCTTAAGACTTGGCACTCCGTTCATGGGGCCAACCACCCTGCGCCTACATGCACATGGAAAACAATAGGGCAACATCCACGATCAGAATGCACAATACGAATCAGCTGCGCCAGGATAATTATGGTAGTAACGAGAGCTAAATGCGATCTCCGTTTATCCGACCACGCGCCATGCTTCGTCGATCGCTGACTCGGGTGATGCCAACGCAATTAAACGATTGGCATCGAGATTCTCGTTAGTAATAGCGACTGAATAATCTTCGAATGCGTTATGCTTGTTATTTTCAATTGATATTTTCTACCATACATGCAGATCACAAGCTGCAGACATGCAAAACGTAAAAAATACGATTTAATCAAATCTTGCGCGCGGAAATATCTTTTATCTTACATTTCAATGCAATAAATGGCAAAGTATTGCGTCGCGTAAAATGTGTCGCACTTTGTATAAGATATTATAAGTACATTATATATATATATATATATATATGTATATAATAACAGAAAAAGAAAGAATACGTTTCCATTAAATATTTAATAACAGATTAAAGCTAGAAAGTGAACGCAAAATATTATAAGTAAATTTTAATGTGTTTTTGTTACAGAAATTTAATTTAAGAAGATATTTAGTATTAAAAACTTGCGACAGATGATATTTTTTCATTAAGCTATCCTTAATATCGAAGCTGTTTAATCCTGAGATTTTTCAGCAATATTTCGGCATTGTGTTTTGATTCAAAAGATAATGATATTTTCAATATTCTTTTGAATATTAAAAATAAAATATCACAATAAACCCGAATTATAGGCAAGAAATATGGCAATTAAAGTTGCCAATGGATTTTAATGATTTAAGGAAATATCAACATTTAATTTATCGTAGAGTTTAATTTGTAGTTGTGATACCCGATACTTCTGAGGTACTTCTGCACTACATTTTGCAGAATTCTGATGTAGTCAAGGTAACGGAACGCGTGCCGTTAGCCTGATCGGCAACAAATCGCAATAGAGTCGTTAGAGACACGATAGAGCGACCCGTTCGACGGCATATTACAATTTCAGTCCCTCCGCCGGGTGCTAATTTGCTTTAGCCGCATCGACTTTTCCGCGAAAGCATCCATCAAGTTCCATTACAGCTTCCGACGTCCACCGCTCTCGGACACACCCCTTTCGCATTCGCCCTTAAGCACATAATATCGTTACCCTTCCCCGCACGTCCGACAACGGGTTACTATGGAGTTACTTAAGAAGGAAGCGACCAGTTCCGGTCAAATGATGTCTGGAGAAACTCGCCGTTATTGCAAAATCTTAATTTCATTTAAAATGTATGTACATCGCAAATTAATGATTAATCGTGCACAAATTATGGTTGACATTATAACATTAATTAGAGATGAAATATTAAAAAATGTTATCGTGACTGTCTCTATAAATTTTATTTAATAGACGGACAAATTGTTATTAAATACTGTTTTCTGCATCTCTCTTTCTCTGTTTCTGTCTGATTTATCCAATTCAATTAAATTTACATTTGCACATTCAGTATCAAACATAAAATTTGATACATTTAAATTTGTTGTCATATTTTTACAATAAATATAAATTTATCATTCGTTAAGTATTTTTAGCATTAACATTAAAGCAAAAAATGTAAATTTTAGGGGTTATTTAAAATTTAATGTCGATTAGATTCAGATTTTATATAAGTATATTAATAATAAAATTAATTATTCCTGAGATAGACATTAAGAAAATGCAATCTAGAAATATTAGCTCAGCTAAGTACTCGGAAGTTTTGAGGCTTCAAGAAACGTCTGGAACTTTGAAATAAAAATCAATAGAACTTCGTGCTCTAACGGTCGCATACCAGTTTTCTTTAAACCCTCCGACCGGTCGATGCATGTAAAAACACGCACGTACCTGTTTACAACACGTACACACAAGTAAAAAAAAAAACACGCAACGTTCGTCTGAATTCCATCTGTGATTTTTTCGAAATAACTGAATAAAGAAGAAAAAGCGCTGGAAATTCTGTAACATATCTCTTTTTAAATTAATTTCGCGACAAAAACTTTATGAAATAAAATAGTTTTTATCTGAAATTGCTGATATTTTTAAAAAATGAAATTTAAAAATTAAATTGCTTTTTATTTTGTACGTCTTTTTCCGCCAACCAGATGTTGAGATTATTAAGTAACATGCATCAAATTTTCTATGTATCAAATTCAATTATTACCGAGACTGATATCGAGCAAAGCGATCGAGCGAGAAATCTGCGAGAAATGAGATCGGTTAGTTAGAAAATTACGAGAAATCATTGACGCTTCCCTGAAAAGACCGCCGCTTCAAGAATACTCACGTGTCTTCAACCGCGCCGCCATCTTGCCCATCTGCCGCCATGCCAAGTCTGAATCCCCACCGCCAACATCCGTCTCTCCCATTTCTGACGACGAGGGAAGCTTCCGGATTCGCGACTCGAGATAACACGAGCGAATGAAAAATTCGCGAACCGATTTTGCAACTCGCGACGCTCGCGCCGTGCCGCGTCGGCGTGAAGCGTTGACGACGTTGCACGTAATTCTTCGCGCGAAGGTCCCGGCATCGGTCCGCGGAGCAATGAATCTCGACGTCACGCCGTGAGAGTGATTCGTTCTCGCGTCGCGTCGCAACTCGATGAGTCATGGTCCGCTTTCGAGCGCGTTATCGAGGTCCGCGCCGATTTTCGAGGTTCGGCAGCGGTGACGGCAGCGACCTCGATTCGATCTCGCTAAAACGGCGCCTACAATAAGTCTTTCAAGTGTAAAACTTAAACTTTAAACCTCAAACCGTAAGAGATTAACCAGTCACAGTATAATCGAATGTAAGGAGAATAATTGACTATGATTGATCAATTTTTTACGACTTAAGGCTTAAGTTTAAGCTTTACGCCTTAAAATATCATTGTAGACGCCGCTTAAGATGTCAAATGAAAAAATGTAGAAATAGAAAAAATGTATCAGCTATCGAGATGTAATCTTGACATTAAAAAAAAATAAATTTAAGTATTATTTTGAGTCGAAAAGTTAATTTAAGTATTATAAACACGATAGACTGTTTATGTACATCATTTATGGAATGCGTATAAAATTCAAATAAACATGACAGACATGTGATGGACGTACACATGAATCAAACGTCCAGTTTCCATGTTGAAAGAACATAATGGATATCTCTCGTATCCTGACCTCCTATTGGTAAACGTTGCGAAGTATTTCGCGGATTTCGGGATGAGTGGCGGGGGTGATAGAGAGAAATAGACGGCGAAAGAGGGATAGAGATCGATGGTGCCCGTCCCATTCTCCAAGGAGAACTCCGTTATTTCGCAAACGCGACCTTACCTTCCAGGAATCGCGTCCTTGGACGACGGAGGTCATCGGCTCGGAGAGGAACTCTCGTTTATCCGCCGTCACCCCGCTGTCGTCGCTTCACTTTGGTGAACGTCGACGATCGATGCGAGCTGTCGAATCTCGCATCCGGAGTCTCACAGTGCCGGCGATGACGATGTCGGCCTGTGGTAGCCGGATAACGCAGCCGAAACCGATATTTCGAAATCAATTTTCGAATATTATGCATATCGATTGACGAGAGAACTGTTTCTAATTGACTCTGTCCTCCCTACACTTGTTCAGGTTCCCTAACCCTACCCAGTTAGAATTAAGTATATATATTAAGTATATTCGCCGTTTTGTCTCAACCGGTTCGTAACCGTTTCATCATTTCGCTCAATTATCGTATCAGTTTTCTTTAGCACAATGACATCTAATGCAATGCAATGTACTTGTATTGTTAAATATTAATGTGGATGAAAGCAGGCAGATAGTATACCATTAAATAAATTGTTTGCTTTGCGAAAAGTTAAAAATAAATTACAGACAAAAATCTTAGAATAGAAGTAATAATTTTCAAGTCACAAGCGACGAAATTAACATTTCTTCCACATGAATTAAATCTCATACATAAAAATGTAAGCAGATAAGAAAATGTTAACGTTTCATATAATTTCATGTAGATTTTAGTTTGACAAAATTTTAATGCAAGAAATAGGTTCAATGATATGAGTAGTTTTTAATTCTTTAGCTTTGAGCTTTCTGTATTTTCTAGACAAAATGTCTTGAAATAATTTTCTATTTAATTCTATAAAATTGTAGAAACGTTCTTTACGAATTGATGATGCATCTTACTTTGACGCGTAGCGTCAAAAAGTAGCAATCTGTTTATATTTCCAAGAAGAAAGAATAAAGAGAGTAAGAAAAGCATTGTTCTACCCACGCAATATAAAAACACAGAATGCAGGGACGTGTAAGGGACGATCTCGAAGATTTAGAACATTTTTCCAGCATTTTACGAACATTGGCGTGTCGTTTATAGTTTGAATAAACGGAGCAGATTTTTGTCAAATAAAATCTACATGAAATTACACGAACGTTAACATTTTGTTCTCGTTAACATCTGTCTACATAATTTTAATGTAATTTATGTAAAAGGTGTTAATTTTCTCGCTTGTGACTCAAAAATTATTAGCACAAATACGTGGCTTCCTATTTTCACGGCTGATCGAGAAGCGCGTTCAAATCGCGTGGTCGGCCGACTCGTTACCTCGTGACATTTTTATCGGTCCGGCGGCATTTTCGGACGCGTCGTATCGCGTCGCGTCGCGTCGCGGCGGTGGACGACAATGAAGCGTGTGACTCGCATGTTCGAAAATAGAGAGGCGCCGCTGACCCGCACGGAACCGCTGCGTGCTCCAAGATGAAAACGACGACGTAGACGAAGACGGGGACGAAGACCGAGACTACACGATGCTTATCGTTATCCACCTTATCGGTCGGGCATTACGTAAGTATCGCCCACGTCGTTCGCAGTAGCTAGGGACTCCGTGGGCGCGGGCAAAACGAGAGGGCGGTCCAGAGAATGTTGGAGGGTACCTGTGACATGATCCGCACGCCTTCATGCAAAAGCATGCAGAAGCGTTCAGAATTTAATATATCGAAGAATCATGTCGTCGGAAGAATTAATCGAGATATCGCTGGATGAAAAATCCTCAAGGGCGGAAAAATGGATTACGAAATACTTGATGAAAATAACGGAGAGGAAAACATTCGGTTTTACGAGCAAATAGAGTCGATTTTCGAGTTTATAAATATACTCTACGAAATACGGATCAAAATTTAAATAAATTTTTAAAAAAAAATCCCGATTTATCTTGAAATTGTTGCTCTTTGCACTATTAAATTTATTACGTCAAAGTGTACCGATTTAAATTATTTTTAATCTTTTCTACAGGTCGCCACGCCTCTATTCAATATGTCATTAATTTAACTGAAACAATGGAATTAAACAATTTAACTCGAGAAACGTATTAAATTTGACTCAAATTTAGTTTATTATTTACTAAGTGCACATGTTAATATGAATGTTGTTTGCTTTGAAACCAACCACAGAAATGGATTGATTTACATTTCGATACACATTGAAAGCTATAAATAACAAATTGTTATTTAACTCAAGAGATTGATTTACCATTGCTCTCTTTTGATATCTAACAGTATACATACCAAATATATTTTTGATCACATGTCAGATCG